>NW_020664471.1:7378026-7407647 GCF_002925995.2 Terrapene triunguis
CCGGAGCCCGGGAGGGGAAGTACCCGGCTGGCAGCGCAGGCTCCGGAGGCATGGGGGCTGCCCGAAGCCGATAGCGCTCGGCTCTTACAGAGCCCAGGAGTCAGGGAGCACAGCAGCTCCCGGCGCCCGCTCTAAGGTAAGCCAGGGAGTATTTTTCCCGGACATGTTCGGCTTTTTGGAAATTCCCCCCCGGACGGGGGTTTGATTACCAAAAAGCCGGACATGTCTGGGAAAAACTGGACGTATGGTAACCCTATTTAATTACAATCATCCAATATAACATTAACTATACTTTTGGGGTTTTTTTCAATATTTTAGATAAAGCACAAGGCAAAATCTAGATTGAAAACTGACCTTTTACTTCTCGGTATTAAGTTAATAACAGCTGTAAATGTCTAAGACATAAATACAAAGACATTTAAAGAGAAAACATATTGACTAATGGATTCACATAATTTAGGACAGTTCGTTTTACTTCAAGAGAAGAGAAGCTTCTGAACCAACTACTTCTCATTCCAATAACTGAAATACAGTATCTGTCTTAAAATTAAGCTTACTGGAGGTAAGTGGTAAATGGGCTTCCTTTCCTCACTCCCAGTGTCCCATAATACCAGAATATATTTATATTTCCAGAATGAATAGTGTCTTTATATGCAGTAATTCACAATGATTGTAGTTGCCCCCCATTTTGTAGCACGTGTATGTGATGTATGCAGTTGAGTCAGCTAATTAACCATGTACAGGGTAAGTAGAAGAAGATTTAAAAACAAACAAACAAACAAACAAACAAACAAACAAACAAACAAACAAACAAACAAACAAACAAACAAACAAACAAACAAACAAACAAGGTATATTGTTACCCAATTCTTGCATGGCCTGTCACAAGGCTACTGAATACTGCCTCGGTGATTGGGAGTTCTTTCATCTTCATAAATCCAAGAATTTTACTGCAAGATACAAAATAATAATTACAGTTATGTTTTCCTTGTATAGAAACTGGTGAACTATGGTTGTGCTGCACAGTAAGCACTAGATCATCAGGCAGAACAAGAAAGATATGTTTGAGTGATCAGATTTTGGGATGTGGAACACAATGTTAATCATTTAAACAATTCTGTTACTCCTGAAATGTTGTATCTTATGTTGTTTGCAGTGTTTTTGTACCTCTGTGAGTCCCAGAGTATTATAGGGACAAGGTGGGTGAGGTAATATCTTTCATCAGACAAACTTCTGTTGGTGAAAGAACTCTGTATAGTTTGGATGTTTGTCTCTTTTTCCAACAGAAGCTGGTCCAATAAAAGACATTACCTCCCCCACCTGGTCTCCAATTATGTATCTTAGTCATTTAAAATATAAACATAATTCTGTTTAACATCAGTTATAAGTTTTATCAGTTTCCTCTCACTCCCATACATGTATATTCCTCCTGTGCCCAGCAATCACATTGTCACAACTTACCAAAGGCAATTCCTTCTGGAATTAAAAAGAACAACTCACATTACATGGATCAGCTAACAACAAGCGCTATACAGGGGGAGAAAAAACATATATGCTCCTTCCCCAGTGGCTGAGCACTTTTCCTGCATGGTAACACCTCTTCCTTCATAATCTTATGTTCTTTGTCAATGACCATGGAACTGACAAGACAATCTACTACTTCTACACCTGTGAGAAGGCAACACATTTGAACACACACACTAAACTGGACCATCATCTACTTGACTCCTCTTTGCTCCAAAATTTAAATTAACTTGAAGTAGGTTTTATATTAATGGGGGGGAGGAGGGATGAGAAGCATATGTATTTAAATCACTTGCAGCAAAAAAATGCTGAAGTGCAAAGTAATACCTAGCGCCTTCGATATCTCCCTCATTGCAATATGCCGCAATCAATCTTTGGTATGTAACCTGTGAAAAAAAATAAAAAAATTAAGAGTCTGGATTTATTCAATAGTAGCATTAGAAGGTGGAAAGGATCCATCAAGTAGTACCTACTCGATTGGGCTGCACATTAGCTTCCTCCATTTTGGACAAGAATTCAGTTGGAGAGAATTTATGTTCATTTTGAAGGTAGATTTTAAGCAAAGCATTATAATGACTTGCATCATACACAGCACCTAAACAAGATGTTACAAAGTGATTGAAATAAAGCAGCTTGCTTCAAGTTCAACAAGTTAAATATCTTTAAATATTACATGAAAATTCCTTGGATTTCTTTATATATCAACTTTATTATGCAAAAGACACTACGGTACAAACAAATCAATTAATTGTATCCATCTCTGTGGTGTATGTCGCAACTGTTTAACAGAGCAGAGTAACTCTATAAAGTGTGCATTTATTTATAATTAAAATGTTAAATATACAGAGTACAGAAACATCAATGCTATCCTGTATGTTATTCTGCATTCTATATATGAATTGCTAAATTCTGAAAAATAATGTGACTTCCTTCAACCCCTACTCAATATCAACTTTTAAGAACACGGTATCACGCGTATGTTTCAGAAGATGGACATTAATGGATAATAAATTGTCATTTTAGTGGTTATCAGAATGAAATAGCAATTTGGCTATATATAGCTTTTAACACTAGAACACTGGGACTGCCAGCTGTTGAGGCAAATAATTAATAACTAATAATTTAGCAATACAAGATTCAGTGTTTACAATATTAAAGAACTAGAATCTGTCACAATAACAATAAACAAAAGCAACTATCTGATATAAGCAATAGGAAAAAAAAACCCTCAGGTTCACTGTTCGTACCCCTAGATGTCAGTATAACTCTCAGAATGGCGAACAGGTCTCTAGCCTCAAAAAACCTGGGTGGTAAATATAAGGTTATATTTGCCAATGTTTAAAGAAAAATTCCTGCAGCAAAACATAACAATTCAGCATTTAACATTACTAAAATGCATTCTACTTTTTGTTTCCAAGAAAGCAAGTAGAATATACTGCTATAATACGTATATGCTTTATTGTAGTCAAACATATGAAAAGACATACCCAAGTTTTGCAACTTGCCCCATATCATGTGGGCTAGTCCTGTTCTTTCACATAATGGGACCTCAGGCAACAAGGAACCACAACTTCGCAACAGAAGCAAGACCTGGTTACTACTTGGATACCCTGCAATAAAACAACACTGTACTTAGAGATCCAATACTAGTCAAACAAAAATGTTCATTGCAAAAAATATACAAAAGAAACTGTGCACCATGAGTGAAAGCTATATGCGGGAGTCTCTGGGAAAACATGTTAATAGAAGAATGAGTACATTCCATTGTTCCACTGCCCCTTGATCTATCAATATAAAAAGGACAATATAAAAAATGGTTTTAGATTTTAAATATAATAATTTTTAAACACAATAGCTACCATTTTCAAACTCAGATGCTTAAAGTTAGGCTCCTAAATCCATATTTAGACTCCTAATATGTGTATAATAAGTGTAACCACTTTTGAAAACGTTGACCAAATATTCTTTCTAATAATGCCCCAAAATCTTAAAATATAAAATCTTTCCTTTTTCGTGGCTTTTGCAAAACGCATTGGTTTCAATACTTTTCCTAGTGAACAAGTATCCATGCCATGGAACGTCCACCACCCCAGCTAGCACTCATGTTTCCATTCTCATAAAGAGGTCAACAACTGAATAAGAATGAAGACAATTATCTGCCAACTTCTAAAAGTTATCATTCCAAGTCAGGGTTGAAGCTTATAGACAAAGCAGCATGTAAAAATCTCACAATGCAGTTGCCTCTAATTTAGGCATTTTCTTCACAGAGAGAATTTCATTTTTAGCAGTGATGATCTAGTACCTTGCATCAGCATTAAATTCACTTGTGGGGTGAGGGGGAGAGAGGAATCTATAATCTTTTTGAGTTTGCCTTTTCATTTACTCAGTTTGTTATTTTGTTGCTATGTTATTGTTTAAACGACTTAATCTCCAATTTTTGTTCATAAAGCAAGCTGAATGAAGTTTATGGCTGTATAAATTGAAGATGCTGACAAATATGGATTCTTATTCACTAAGCGTATGTCTGAATGACTCATGCCACACTAAATTTCTTCTATTATTATGAATTGAAAAGTGAAGATTTAGGGGGAAATGTTAAATTTAAGTAAAAAATATGTACAACTAAAATGTTATAAAGCTACAATAAATTAAATCTAGAACCTAAAAATCTTGACAGTGTCCTTTTGAAATACACACATGAAACTTTTGTCACAATTTCGTTTTTTGTTAAACAGGACATCTAGGAAAAATTAGGTGACAGTATTTCATAATTACACTGAAAAATAATGATTTCCACCAGAATGCAAGGATGCTGTACAGTTACCAAGTCAACCATCTGGTAGTTTCAGTAATATAAGATATACAAGTCCCTGAACTCAGACTGGCTACTGCCCTGAATTCTTCCATCCATACATGAACAAACATTGCCACTTCATCTTCTCATTGTATACTGCTGATAGAGAAAAAACTATTGGACAAATATTTTTGAGACATGGTTGCAGAATATTAGCAAGATACTTCAGAATGAGCTGACATCATACCAACTTGAACAACCAATACATCCTGAGATGATTAACATTTGGTTTTTCAACCTCAGCATCCATTTGTCCCAAGACAGAATTATTATCTTGTTAACAAGGTTAAACTCAAGTATCATCTAAATATGAATATGGTGATTACTCTGTACATTGGTCTACAGTTTGGGAAAGGAGCCTGTGACAAGGTCTACCTCTAGAGTTCCTCCAACTCTAATACTCAGCCCCAGGGGTACAAGAGAAAAATAACCACAACCGGTCTGGCTTTCTTGGGCGGACCAGTGGGGCAGGTTGTACCAGGACCCCTGCAAGAGAAGGATTAAGAGAGGGAAGGGGTACAGTGCACTCAGGACTTCATAAGCAAGCAAACTGCAAACTCTAATTTTACAGGAAATCTTCAAGTCTCTTTGAAAAGTCTACCTACTTTAAAGCAGCATGTACCTATACCCCTTTCCTAGTGTACCACCTTAATAGAGAGGCCTCATTACATCAGATGGACTACTCCTGTTACAGAAAGTAAGTGCTGCATTAGAGCATCAGATACAGAAAATAAAATATAGGAGAGACAATAATTGCTGTTCGTGATGGGCTGGGTTTTTTGGTGTGCATGGGTTATATTATGGTTTTGTTAATACTGTCAAACAGAAGCAGGCCTCTACTCGACACTGAAGAATAACCAAATTCTTGAGCTAGTCATGCAACTCACAAAAATGCCATTAATGCTTTATAATGTAAATTAGTCACCATAAATTATGTACAGGAACTGTAAAAAAGGAAGTATAAAATAGAATAAAATAACTACAAGATAAAACAATTAATCCCTTGCAGCATAAGAAGAAATCTCTTTTAGATGGATGGAGTCTAAACCCACACCTTGAGAGATTTTTTTTAAAGTGTCCATGTGTACAAGATGCTACATCACTACTGACTGCAAACAATGTTTATGGGAAAGGAACACTAATGCAGACAAGCTATTCACAGGTAGGAAAGGAGGACAGAGAATCAAGACAGGTGGGAAGGGAGAATGGAAGAGAGGTGAGGAGAAAAAGGGAAAATGAGAATGAAAGTCCAATCTTAATAAAGGCAGAAATGTGAACAGGAAAGAGAAGACAAAAGACAAAGAACGAGAAAGCAGGCACAAATCAAACACAGGAGAAGAAAGATAATGCATCAGCGCAACCCCCAGATGGAGATGTCCGACATGGTTCAAACCTTGACCAGTTTCAAATCCTAGTCTACTCTTTTATAAAAACTGGGGCAAACTGCATCAGTGCAATTCAAGTGTAAACGAGTGGCTCGAGCTACCTCATGCCAACTTTCAAGCTATTCTTTCTATCAAAGGAGGAGTATCTGATGTTGCAGGACAAATAATGCAAGCTTAAAGATATTAGCAATGGGGAACTTATTTACACAGCCAAACTAAAACCCTCAGTTTGTATCTGTAATTAATCTGCTCATTAGTATAACTAATCACAGATCAAAAAGAAATAACTTGTGCTTGAGACCGAGGACTTAGAACCCTTGACTGAAAAACAGTACTCTTCTAGTGGGGAAGATCTTTCTTGATAAGGCTGTTCTGGTCCTAACCTTGAATGAATAGGCTGGATCCTGTTCAAGAAGGATTCTGCATTCACTTCAATTGAGAGGACTGGACCCTATAGAAACCAATGATAATATCTGAGTTCTTGACAGAACTGAAAGGGACGATTCCTAAACTGGCCTCAGCCACTTAATTACTGCAATAACATGACTTTTCAAGGAGAGAGGGGACACCCAGAGAAAAGACAAAATTAAAGCTCAGACCAAAAAAACAAAAAAAAAAAGTACTAAAAAAAGATAGCTAGAAAATATTAATGAGAAGGAAAAGAATCGAGCCCCTAGGTATGTTAACAGTTATCTGCAAAACCATGCATGTTCGATGTCCTCAAAAAACTTCCTGTGGGAGCATTCAACAGTGAAAGCAGTTTAACTTTAAAATAAATAAACCCACTTTTGGGAAAGGAGGATGAAGAAAACTTTTGAAACTTAACTTGTTTGGAGCATTCACCACATAAATAATCTAGTTACAGGGGAATCTGGGATAATATCAGGTTTTTTTCCTTTTCAGTTCACCTTCGGCAATAACCAGCATTTTAAAGATACAGTGTCGTTCCTTATTGCCACAATTTTTACATGTGCTGTACAGAGAAAAAACGACAATCCCTGTTCCAGTTTTATAACCAAGCTTAGATATGACACAGTGAAAGATGATGTTCAGCAAAGGGAAAGATAGCTTGTTGCTCTGATGTACGTAAAATAGTACAGGCAACTCATTCGGAGATCATAAAAGCACACTGACCATCTGCCTGAACTAGCACCAGATTTTTCTGCTACCCCCCTCTACCACAATAGTGGAAGAGTGAAGGTTTGTTGCTTTATCTTGGTCACTGGTCTCTTACATACAAGTTAATACAGTAACTCCTCACTTAACGTTGCAGTTATGTTCCTGAAAAATGCGACTTTAAGCGAAATGATGTTAAGCGAATCCAATTTCCCCATAAGAATTAATGTACATGGGGGGGGGGGGGGGTTTAAGTTTCAGGGAAATTTTTTTCACAAGAAAAAATATATATATATATATATATATATATATATATATATATATATATATACACACACACACACACACACACACACACACACACACATATATACACACACACTCTATACATTTTAAACAAACAATGTAATACTGTTCACAGCTATGATGATTGTGGAGTTAGAGGGTGGAAGAGGGTGGGTTATTTCCCAGGGAATGCCTTGCTGCTAAATGATGAACTAGCACTCGGCTGATCCCTCAAGGGTTAACACACTGTTGTTAATGTAGCCTCTCATCAAGGCAGCACGAACAGGAAGGAGGGGAGACAGCATAGCAGACAGAGACAGACACACACCTTGTGTGTGGGAGAGAGAGATGCACACTGCCCCTTTAAGTAAGCTGACCCACTCTTAAGTGCATTGTCTTTTTAAGTGGATCAGGAAGTTGAGACAGCAGCTGCTGCCCCAGGCTCCCTCTGTCTCTCTCCGTCCCTGTCCCCACCCTGCTCTATATGGAGAAGAAGGGGTAAGCAGGGGGTAGGGGGACACCCTGACATTACCCTCCCCTCTCCCCCCCGCACAGCAAGCAGGAGGCTCGGGGAGCAGCTCCAAGGCAGAGAGCAGGAGCAGCACATGGAAGTGGCGGGAGGGATAGTTGCAATTGCTAGCCTGCTGGCAGCTGCTGCACAGGAAACTTCGGGGCGCTGATAGGGGGGAGCTGATGGGGGGCTGCCGGTACACCCTGGTTCCAAGCCCCCACCAGCTAGCTGGAACAGGCGGCTCTTCCTGCAAGCAGTGGACAAAGCAGGCGGCTGCCAGACGTTAGAAGGGAGCATTGCACATCTTTAAACGAGCATGACAAAAACTTGAAAATGAAATGTCAACTTAGCATACAACGAAAAGCAGCTTTACCTGTTCTGCACATGTCATCGAAGATTTTTAGTAGACTAGTTCTAGTAATGCGGCCAGTTTTTCTGACAGAGCTATCCAGTTTATTTAAGGCCCAGTCAAAAAGCTGTGATTGCTTATTCTGAATACCCGAAACAGGTTCTCCTTGAACTTTCCCCTTTTGATGAGGTGCAACTGCAAAGAGCCTTGCTTGGTAGATCAGATGTGTGCTAAACAAAAACAAAAGCCAGTTATGTCAGTTAATGAGCAAAGACATCTATTGACACTTAAAAACCTCCTTCCACAAAATGTTAATTCCCCTCTACTAACATCCCCCACCCCACCCCAAAAAAAGCCAAAACCTTTTACAGATGACATTCAATGCTGATTTAAACCAAAGTAGGCAGACTACTGTATCGTTTCAAGAAGGGGTGGGTGGGAAGTCAACTAAGAAATGCATAAAACTGTATATTTCTCATATTGTCAAATGTCTGCTTATTTGGGGCGTCAGGCTAAACTGATTATAGCTTTGCCTAAAAATGGTTCAAATGGTATTTTTGTAAAACAAAAGTTTTGAAGCAAGGAATACGATTTCCCCAATAGTTGTAGACAACTCTTCTGAAGAGCAATAAATGAGGCAGCAAGCAACAATAACTTTTATAACCAGTTTAAAGTACTAACAAAGAGGGCTGAACAATGTAAAGATTATAAACCTAGAAGATATTTTTTCATCTTATAAAATTACACTATTACATCAGAGATATGGGGGAAGTGATAGCTCAGTGGGTTGAGCATTGGCCTGCTAAACCCAGGGTTGTGAATTCAATCCTTGAGGGGACCATTTAGGGATCTGGGGCAAAAATCTGTCTGGGGATTGGTCCTGCTTTGAGTAGGGGGTTGGGACTAGATGACCTCCAGAGGTTCCTTCCAACCCTGATATTCTATAAATTGATATAAAAGACTTACTATGCTGTTTTAAAACACATTGTAGCAACCATCAAAGATTTTTTTTAATTGATTTCCACAGCACTAAGGACTAGGGAAATATGACAACTATAAAAAATTCTTCATAAAATTTCTTAACTGTTAGAAATTCTTGTTCTGGAATCAGAATGGTCCACACAGAGTTAATCAGGAACAGCTATTATGCTTTAAATTCACACCCTACCTTAATCCACACTAACTTTCAAGTGTAGATAAACCCTGAATTATCGTTAGGGCCCTACCAATTTCACAGACATGAAAATCATGTCACTGACGGATAAATCTGGTCTTGTGTGCTTTACCCTATACTGCACAGATGTCACAAGGGAGACCAGCATTTCTCAAATTGGGGGTCCTGACCCAAAAGGGAGTTGCAGGGGGGTCGCAAGGTGATTTTAGGGGAGTCACGGTATTGCCACCTTTGCTTCCGTGCTGCCTTCAGAACTGGGTGGCCAGAGAGCAGTGGCTGTCGGCCGGGCACTCAGCTCTGAAGGCAGCACCGCACTAGACGCAGTGCAGAAGTAAGGGTGGCAATACCATGTCATCCTTACTTCTGCGCTGCTGCTTGCGCTGCTGCCTCCAGAGCTGGGCTCCCAGCCAGCAGCCGCCACTCTCCAGCTGCCCAGCTCTGAAGGCAGCACCACCGTCAGCAGAAGCAAAGAAGTAAGGGTAGCAGTACCACACACCCCTCCCCAAAATAACCTTGTGACCCCACACACAACTCCTTTTTGGGTCATGACCCCTACAATTACACCACCATGAAATTTCAGATTTAAATAGCTGGAATCATGAAGTTTACTATTTTTAAAATCCTATGACCGTGAAGTTGACCAAAATGGACTGTGAATTTGGTAGGGCCCTAATTATATTGATGTGGTCCACAGTCAATATACAGACAAAAGTATGCACTGAACTGTACTCGGCAGGTCCTCATTGTGTGCATATGTTTTCTGAAGTGTGTGCTAAAGTCATTCTTGCAGCTATGCAGATTGGCCCAGATCATCCTCCTCTAGATCCCTTGCACAGAGGGGAAAAAAAAACAAACAAACAGATTCTGCATACTGAGAGAAGGGGGGCTCACTGGCATCTACAACTCTGGCCCCTCCCTCTAAACCCTGCAAAAAGCACTCTTGGGTCCAAAGTGATAACTGGGCAGGCCAGGCACACCAGGAACTTTGGGTGAAAGAGGCAACACAGACAGAGGTGCAATATCTTTTCTGACGTGCCCCTCCACAAAGGGGTTTTGGTGGCAACCTGAAAGAGACTTTGGAAGGTCAGCTTGACTGTAAACAACATTTGAGGAGCAAGGGACAGTGCAGTTCCACCAGGTTTGTGGACAAGCCATGTGTCATTTTCCAAGAAAATTCCACCCAACAAAAGGGACAGTGTGAGGAATCTCTTTGAGGAACCCCTCTTGAGCACCCACCTGCAGATTTTTTCTACAGGCAGGATGATTTAACACTCTAAATTGGAGTGGAGGCAGGGGGGAGGAAAGACTGTCAAAAAAAGTGTTTACTTTTAAATCCACACAGAAAAACAATTTTTAAATTCATCAATGTTTGGGAGGTGAAGCTCTTAAAGTTGTCCTCCTACCACCAGACTGCACAGTTTTATACAGTTGATGGTGTGAATTGATATAGCACTAATTGCATTGTGGCCCCATCTTAGTAATGACGTTTGCATACAGTCAAAAGAAATATCTGAAATCAATTCTTTTGAGCTAAAAGGAAAAAAGGTCCTATGCATTTGTGACCATATCTAGATTTCACTGATTTAAAACTAACTAAAGTCAGTCGCGTTTGGGAGAAATAAGATTGCAAAATATTTTCAGAGTTAGACAAGAGGAATAACAGTACAATAAAGCCGTTTTTTTTTGTTTGTTTGTTTGTTTGATTGTTATTTCAACCCTTAAAATGACTAATCATCCCAGGAGCACAGTTTTCTGCCTAGGCAGCTTATTTATCATGACCTATTTGCCAGACAACAATCATAAGCCATTACATTTTTAGTCTCACCCCGAGCTCTTTTCCATATCTACCTGTACATAAGGACACAAACAACAAAGGAAAATGGTATGCACTAGTAGCTTGAAATGCTACCTGAAAGTTTGACACACTACTTCAAGTCAAGGTTGATATCATGAGTGACCATACTCTTCACAAGCAGCAACATAAGAGTATACTATCATCCTAATGCACAAGGATTTATGCTTGCAACTTCCATTAGCATTAATGGGAGATGCACAAGTAAGGTTTTGTCTACACTACCCACCTTTTAGCGACACAGCTGTGCCATTACAGCCGTGCTGTAGAGAGCTCTCCTGCCGACAAAAAAACTTCCACTCCCAACGAGCGGCAGCACCTTTGTCGGCAGGAGAGCTGTTCATCCCGGTGCTTTTCATCTGTAAAACTTTTGTCGTTCAAGCATGTGTTTTTTTAATACGCCTGAACAACAAAAGTTTTGCTGACGAAGTTCCAGAGAAGACAAAGCCTATGTCTCTGTTCCTCGATATAAGAACATAAATCTTAGTTTCAATTCTAATAAAATCCGGTCATCATTCTGCAAGGATACTGACCTAACAGTACATATACTGAAAAGTTAAATACATTAACTCTTATGCCAGACAGCTCATCCATGCCTGCAAATATTTTGTATCTACATTTCATATCTACAGTTTATACGAGTGGTCCCCAAACTTTTCATGGTCACACTCCCTCCCCCCAGAGCTGGGGGTCAGGAGCCGGGGGAAAATGTGGACAGGGACAAGGGGACCGCAGCTGGGGCCAGGCGTGGGACCAGGAGTCGGGGAAATGGCTGGGAGTGGAGCAGAGCTGAGTGGCGCTCCCGCCCCACCCCCCTGAACAGGGCTGCGCCCCAGAGTTTAGGAACCTCTGGTTTATACATTGCCTTTGCAAACAAACAATCTTATCAAGGATCCTTGCATTTAAAAAGCAGCTAGCACTTTAAAGCTTTTCTATAGCATCAAGGAAGATTAAACTTGACATATCTGCAGTAGAGTTTTGCATACTACCAACTGTCAAATTTAGAACTCAGATCTGCCATAAAATGAAGTATATAATTGATTACTAAACTATCCTTGCTCAAAATTTAGCCTGGTGGTCCATTTTTAAATAGGGGAAAACCCAAGACTTGGCACAAGTCTGACCTAGTATAAAGCAGAATACATTGCTTCTGTAGTCAGAAATGCAATTAGTACATTTGGCTGACAGACACAGCCTTATAAACGTTGCAAAAAAATCAAAGTATTTATTTACAGCCATGTTCAGACATTAACTCATCAATTTAAAAATTGCACAAATTTGAACCTTTTAGGCAGCAGAGGATGGACCCCATTACTCCTCGGGGAATTCTGCGTCATTGCGTTTCATGGCCCCCGCCGATGTCTTTGCTTACCCGCAGAAAAATGACTTCTAACGGGGAAGCAAAGGGAAGCCCAAAGAGCAGTCATGTGCCCACTCCCTGACAGTGCAGACTCGTCAGAGAGAGAGAGAGAGTGTGTGCGCGCGAGAGAGACTCTGTCCCTCTTGCTCGCTATTGCAGGACACTCAGCGTGGAGGGACAGGGCTTTGGGGTATTTCTGAAGAGGTAGGCGTGAGACAGGCTCTGTTCCCTCAGGCAGAGGAGAATGTAGCAGCCTGCCTGCTTAGTGAATTCCCACAGGAGTATAAAACAGGTATAAAATTAAGGCTCCTTTACATTGCCAGAGTGGTGTAAACGAGCCTTATTGTAAAGGACAGCATGGCCTTATAAATGCTTATGGTGCTTTAGTGATTAGAACTGGTCTAAATTTTTGGACTGAAAAAAGTGTCCTATCAAAATGTGCTCCATGAACTATTTGCTACTGACGTTTTTGGAGATGGTCAGTAGCCAGTATAAATTGTGAGTTTGAGTCCCCAGCCCTCGCTTGCTCTTCAGTTGCTTATGATGTAACACTGAGCATATGGCTGCATATATTTGTTGACTGCATTATTTTGACAATAAAATATGCAGAATTTTGCAAAATATTGTTCACGGAATTTTTAATATTTTTGTGCAGAACTTTTAATTTTTTGGCACAGAATTTCCCAGGAGTAACCCATTCACCTCAAATAAAGTATTCTTACACTGGGCTGACTATACTTTTTTTTTTTTTAATTATTGCATCTGAGATCATAGAAAGAGGAACAGTTACACAGGAATCAGAGTGTGTCAAATGTTATCACAGACAAAAAATAAAATTAAAACTCACTAGGTTATAAACAACTCACTACACAGGAAAGCTTAGTTTGATCTTTTTTACAAGTTAATATTTAGCACAGCGATTACAAATTCTTAGTAAATCTTCCTTCTAGGGCTGTCAATTACAGTTAACAAGTGATTAACTCAAAAATTATTTTTTTAATCGACTTAAATCGTGATTATCACAGTTGTAATCACACAGATAATGTTTTCACCCCTCAGCTAATTTATAAGTATTTTTTGATTTTTCTTCATTTTCAAATATATTGATTTCAATTACAATACAGAATACAAAGTATTCAGTGTTCACTTTATATTATTTTGATAAATACTTGCACTGTAAAAAAAACGAAATAGCATTTTTCAATTCACCTCATACAAATACTGTAGTGCAACCTCATTACCGAGGAAGTGCAACTTACAAATGCAGATGTTTTTGTTATATAACTGCACTCAAAAACAAAACAATGTAAAACTTTAGAACCTACAGATCCACTCAACCCTACTTCTTGTTCAGCCAATTGCTAAGACAAACAAGTTTGTTTACATTTATGGAAGATAATGCTGCCCGCTTCTGATTTACAATGTCACCTGAAAGTGAGAACGGGTGTTTGTATGGCACCATTGTAGCTGGTATTGCAAGGTATTTACGTGCCAGATATGCTAAACATTCATATGCCCCTTCATGCTTCAGCCACCATTCCAGAGGACATGCTTCCATGCTGATGATGCTCGTTGAAAAAGTCGATTAAATTTGTGACCGAACTACTTGGGGGAGAATTGTATGTCTACAGCTCTGTGTTTTACCCGCATTCTGCCATATATTTCATGTTATAGCAGTCTTGGATGACAACCCCACACATGCTGTTCAATTTAAGAACACTTTCACCGCAGATTTAACAAAATGTAAAGAAGGTACCAATGTGAGATTTCTAAAGTTAACTACAGCACTTGACCCAAGGTTTAAGAATCTGAGGTGCCTTCCAAAATCTGAGAGGAATGAGGTGTAGAACATGCTGTTGGAAGTCTTAAAAGAGTAACACTCGGATGCAGAAACTACAAACCACCAAAAAAGAAAATCAACCTTCTGTTGGTGGCATCTGACTCAGATGAAGAAAACGAATGTGCATCAGTCTGCACTGCTTTGGATCGTTATCGAACAGAACCCGTCATCAGCATGGAAGCATGTCGTCTGGAATGGTGGCCAAAGCATGCAGGGGCATACGAATGTTTAGCAATACATTGCAAATACCTTGCAACTCCGTCTACAACAGTGCCATGGGAACAATAAAGAGATTGCATTACAGTACTTGCATGAGGTGAATTGAAAAATACGATTTCTTTTGTTTATCTTTTTTACAGTGCCAATATTTGTAATCAAATATAATATAAAATGAGCATTGTACACTTTGTATCGTGTTGTAATTGAAATCAATAGATTTGAAAATGCTGAAAACATCCAAATATACATAATAAATGGTATTCTATTATTAACAGTGTGATTAAATCTGCGATTAATTGTGATTTTTTAAAAAATCTCGTGATTAACTGCGATTCATTTTTTTAATCGCTTGATAGCCCTACTTCCTGTACACCCAACTAATCTTTATTATAAATATCAATACATAATGCCAACAAGATAGAAACATGATAATGTGAAATTTAGACCTAATTGGGAAATTAGTGGTTCAGTCAGAATTAAGATAAGCTTTTCCCACACACTACAGAGATGTGCCCCTGCAGGGAGGTTTGTATTCACTTAGATAAGGCAGGATACTACCTGCAAAGAGAGCAATTTTATATTCTTTATTATGGATTGTGGTGCTTTAAATTTCTGGCAGAATATCTGAAAGCTACTACAAGTTCTGTTCGGTTATCCCCAAAGTGACAATGGACATCATTATGCCTGTAAAAGAACAAAGTCTCTGATGAGAGGACATGAAAATAAAAAATGCACATGAAGAATAGTAGGACAGTTTAGTGCAGGCTATACATTAAAGTTTGAAATTAAGTTTCTCCAGTAATATCAAAACAATCATACTGAATGCCTTCTCTGCATCTAATGCTAGCAGGCTACTTTTATCCTTTGGTTTAATGCAATATTAGTGTTCCACCTATTATGATTTGTGTCCATTCCTGGGACAGAGCCAAATTGGTGTGAACTGGTAGTAACTAAGCTAATAGTTTGACTAGATAAATTATATTGATCAGTACATTCTATGGTCTTCTGGATTTTTAATCATTTGTACATACAGTTATGCTGGCCTCCAAAACCGGAACTGGCCAATTTTCCCCATTCAAGGAAATAATAGAAGATTTTGAACGATTTGAAGCACTAAGCTCCTGAAAAGATATACAGAACTTCTTTCGAAAGCCACCCAGACCTAGAGATTTGTCACTTGAAAGGGTTTCTTAGTGTTCTGAACTAATGTGCGATTTTTAAGTTCTCCAAAAAAGTATATATTTGCACTATAAAAGGAGTTGCTGAGGGTTGAAGTTTTTTTGTAGACCTAAAACGGTTCTCTTGATTCACCATCAGTTTATTTTATAACAATTGCAGGGAATGAGTGGGATAGGGTATTTTTGAAAGCATATGGCTACATTTATTTCAAATACTTAAATCACTGTTGGGTGCGTGAGAGGGACATGTTTGTCCTAGATTTGATAATGGTGATGAGTTACACTTTTAACTTATTCAGCTTGAACTTTTCAGATGCACTATTACTGATTTTTTCCTGTAATTCTCATAACTGCTCTACAGCATAAAACAGGTGCATTAGTGTACATATCTTCAACTAAAATGACTGAAAGGTATAAGTTAGTTTTGCATGAATCATGACTGTGGTACTAAATGCTTTTGCCAAAGTCTTTTCCCACCAATTTGACCCTATCACCACCCCCACTCCTCCGAATCCTTCAATAGTTCTGTCTCTTAATATAAAAATACAAGATTCTCATTCTCATCTACAAGACCCTTTGCAGTCCTGCTACCATCAAAACATTTGCTCTCTTGTTCTCTTTCTCTAGTCCCCTTTTCTTTATTGCTCCCTTGGCTTCTCTTTCCTTCAGTTTTGGCTGCATGACTTTTTCGTCTTGTCACATATGCTTGGAACAGCTTTGATAACACTGCTCTACAGCCAAAATGCTTCTGAAATAAATGTAGTCAAACTTTACTAATTCTGGGTCACTGAGAACGAAAATGGTTAAAATTGTTGATTGGCTCTAGTTTTCAAGATATGCTATTGGGTCAGTATATACGACCCTTGACTTGGGAATGGCGGAGGATAAGTGAGTTATAAAGGGAAGGGATCTCAATTTAAACCAGAAATGACTAAAATACATCTTTGACTGGATCTACGAATAAATCTATGACTGGGTTTGGACAGTACTTGCTTTTTAGGCAAAACAATGAATGATGCACTCTGAAGCTGGTATTGTGTCATACATGATATGAATTGCATCATGTTATTCCTAGAAGTCATGGATGATGCAATCATAATTGCCCTATATCAGCTCTAGAAATCATACAGTGTCGTGCTCTCTTATTTGTCAGTGTTTGATTTTGCAAAGGGACACATTTCTGTTTAGCCAAAGTGAGCAGAGATGCCTCGTACTTGTGTGAACAGTGCAGATAACTTCTGCTATGTTTGTGGTGAAGTGACTTTTGCATCACAAAAGCGCAGTAGAACCACTATGGTTAAGAAAGCCTATCACCTTTATTTTGGCTGCAAAATTGGAGATCAGGACAAGAGGTGGGCCCCACACATATGCTGCAACACTTGTGCAACAAATCTTCGCCAGTGGTTGAACAGGAAAAGGAAACCTATGCCTTTTGCAGTGCCAATGATTTGGAGAGAGCCAACAGATCATACCAGCAATTGTTACTTCTGCATGGTGCCTCCAGTTGGGAAAGGTGTGTCAAAGTAGAAAAAGTGGACTGTGCATTATCCAAACATTCCATCAGTTATACGCCCAGTACCCCACAGAGAAGGACTGCCGGTTCCTGATGCACCAGAATCATTCTCACTTGAGTCAGACGAGGAAGAGGATGAAACTTCTGGTCCTGAACCATCAATGTCACAGGACCCACATTTTCTCCCATCCTCCTCCTCTGAACCACACCTCATAACACAAGGTGAACTGAATGACCTTGTCAGGGATTTGGAACTACCCAAGAGTAAGGCAGAGCTGTTGGGCTCCAGACTACAGCAGTGGAATCTCCTGGAAGGTGATGTTAGGGTTTCCATGTTCCGTGAACGTCAAAAGGATCTTGTCCCATTCTTCTTCATGGAAGGTGATCTTGTAGCCTGCAACAACAACATCGATGGTGCGATGGCAGCCCTCAACATCGTTCACGATCCAGATGAGTGGAGACTGTTCATTGATTCATCGAAGACGAGTCTTAAAGCTGTTTTACTGCATAATGGCAATGTCTGCCATCAATTCCAGTTGGTCATGCAGTCCATATGAATGAAACCTATGATAACATGAAACAACTTTTGAGGTGCATAAACTATAACCAACATCAGTGGCAGCTCTGTGGCGATTTGAAGGCTGTTGCTCTCTTGCTTGGTCTGCAGACTGGATACACAAAGTACTGCTGTTTTCTCTGCGAATGGGATAGTCGTGCAAGAGATTCCCACTACATCAAGAAAGATTGGCCACTCCGACAGTCATTGGAGCCTGGGAGGAAAAGTGTTCGGCATCCACCTCTTGTTGAATCAAGGAAGATTTTGTTACCACCCTTACACATCAAGCTGGGTCTGATGAAGAACTTTGTCAAGGCCATTGACAAAACACAAGCAGCTTTCAAGTAACCTTGGAAATTTTCCACGGAGGTAAGTGAAGCTAAGATAAAGGAATGTGTCTTTGTTGCTCCTCAGATTCATGAACTTCTTCGAGAAGATGCATTTGACCATGCACTGCGTGGCAAGGAAAAGACAGCATGGAAAGCCTTCCAGTTAGTGGCAATAAATTTTCTCGGAAACAACAAGACAGACAACTACAGGTTGTTGGTGGAAAACCTCCTCAAGCCATACAAAACCCTTGGTTGCAACATGTCACTAAAGATACATTTTTTGCATTCTCATCTAAATTTTTTTCCACCGAACTGCGGAGCAGTGAGCGATGAGCACGGCGAGCGATTTCACCAGGACATTGCAACAATGGAGAAACGCTATCAGGGCAAATGGAGCCCATCAATGCTTGCAGAGTATTGCTGCACAGTGACAAGAGATGCTCCATTTAATGAATACAAGAGACAAGCCAAGAAGCGCCGAGTAGACACTGAATAGGACTAAACTATGTACAGAATAGTTTTTTGCCTTTTGTTTCATAATAAATTTTATTTATATAACCCTTTGGCTGATTTTTAAAGTGTGACATAAACAGGACAGGTGAAATATTATCATGTAAAGCAACCATAAACACATGAAAAGACCTAGGTTTACAATTTATGATTAAAACTCTACTATCTACACAATATACATAGACATAAAAAGTAAAAACTTAAATATCTTAGAAACAGTAGCCAGTTGTTTTAATTGTCATATTTGAATTCAGCACATCAAAATACATAATAAATAGCACATTTTATCTCTGAAGCAGACGACTTCTCAAAAATTGTAGACCAGTGTAACCTACACCATGAGGAACCTATTATTCTCCTCCACATTTCTGCTAAAATGCACAACCCTTCTGCCTCTCATCTTCAATAAACCCCACATCCTCCTCCCTGAATGTTGGCCTAGCCTTGTTTTATGTTTGCCTCAAATAAAATACCTCTATCCCAATATAACACGAATTTGGATAGAATGTGGTAAAGCAGTGCTCCGGGGGTGGGGGGTTTGCGCACTCCAGCGGATCAAAGCAAGTTCGATATAATGCGGTTTCACCTATAACGCGGTAAAAAATTTTGGCTCCCAAGGACAGTGTTATATCGGGATAGAGGTGTATAAGCACTTCCATACAAGCAGTGTGTGTCATTGAGGTTTATAAAGCTCTTTAGAAAGTAATAGCACTTTTTCTTAAAAATAAAATACTAAAGCTAATGGAATTAGCATCCATTCCTGCATTAAGTGTTGTATTCATTCTGCCAACCGAAAAAGACATTTTTAATTAACTACAGAAAAACAAACGTTATACCCCTTGACATTACTGTAAGTACTAGTGTTTAGCCAAATGGTTCACAAATACATTTAAAATGTTGAGTATATACTTCAATTAGAACAAAAATTCTCCTGAACTGTATTATAATTGGCAAACTTGTCAATATGAAATCCCAGTAAATAGTTACTGTTGGCATTCACTTACAACCATAGCTACACAATTTATAGATACTGCTTAAATACAGAAGTACAAGAAAATACCAGTAAAGAAAATGGAATTTATTTATTTATATTATAGTTGCAGCTAAAGACTATATTCAGGATTGAAACCTCACTGTGGGCATTGTACAAACATCAAATGGCCCCTGTCACAGCACAATTTACAAAGTAAAATTGAGGCAAAATGTAAAAAATAGTCTCAGTGTTTTGCCAATACTGGCTTTTGCTATATATTGGCTGGGGAAAAGGAAATCACAACGTATTTGCTATACACTGAAAGTGAAATTGTTTCCTTGTACTTGCTTAGTGCACATCCTGGGATTAATCCACTCTCCAGTCATTTCTCATGGAAAAAGAGCACTGAATCCAATACAAGTTTTGCATGCAAAAGGAGAGCAAGATCAGGCCTCCAAGATGGTGTATACAATTGATCCAAGTCTGTAGACCAGGGATCGGCAATCTTTGGCACGCGGCCTGTAAGAGAAATCCACTGGCGGACCGGGATGGTTTACCTGCAGCATCCGCAGGTTTGGCCGATCGCAGCTCCCACTGGCCGCGGTTCACCGTTCCAGGCCCGCATTTCCCTGACGAGCCGCGTGCCACAGCTTGCCGATCCCTGCTCTAGACATTCAAATAATCTTGGAATGAAAGCTGCACTACAGGCACTTTTTTGTAACAATTTCATACAAGTAGGGGAGTAAGCTGCTTGGACCGTTTTGATGTCAGCTTGAAGACACAAAAAACAGAACCAGGAAAATTGATTCCTTTATCAATGGTTAATGCCTTCTCCAAGTACCAACACTCAAACAAGCACCAATTAGCCCTTCTTCAAGAACACCCCACAAAACCACCACCTTGATAACCCCACTAACCACCACATGGTTATAAACCTTCCCCATTTATGTTTTGCTTTACAGAGCCTATATCACAATACCAGCTAGGCACTTGTTTATAGAAATTAAGACACGCTTTAAGGAAAAGGTCATTTACAAGGTCACAGTGGTGCCGCTCCAGTTGTATCTGTTTTCATGTGTAGGTATAGAACATAGACTGCATTAGTATTTTTCCATTGTCAGGAGATCAACAGCAAAGTCATCAAGTAGGTATACTTATTTTATTATATGTATCAACAGTTTGACAGTGGACCGTGAGGCATTGCTTACACTCTGACAGGCTCTGGGAGGAATGGATGAGATTGTTTCAGTGGCACTGTTCCTTCCGTTGAAAGGTTTTGTGTAACCGCTTGTTCATTCCTTACATCCTTATCATGTGGTCTCAAGATTCCATTCTATCACCACTCCTGGTCAGTGCACACGTGAGGCTATTAGAGTAGAGTGCTAAATCTTTGGGATCACAGAGCCATTAGCATGCTTATAAAGTCTGGTAATGCTGGTTGCCAGGAAGAAGAAACTAGAGAAATTGACAGGGATTTGTGACTGCTCCATCTAGTGCTGGAGTGCATCTACCTCTTGCCAAAGTGGCTTGCAATTCTGGACTCCCAGTCAGCCATACTGGCTCATTCTGCTTCCCCAACACCCACCTCCCCAACAATCTGAAGTTGGCCTGAAGGCTCTCTTTTTCCATGATGATTCAGATTTTGCCAGTCATCCACCCCTGGCACCTGTAGGGTGAACTTCTGCATTCTTGCAATACAGTATTTGCCCACTCACTTAAAACAAGGTGTTTTTTTAATTATTACGTCAAACAACAGTTTTCCTCTAAGCATGAAGGCAGAAAAGTAGTTTGTGCCTGGGCTACTATATTTTCATTCAAGTTCTTCAAGGCTGGGCTATTTCAAGATGCATCTGGAATAGCCCTGGATGGCTATGCAGAAACTTCAATTACCACTCAGCAAGACAGGCCTTGCCAACCAAGTAGAGCAGTCAATATGTAGAACATTCTACAACCTATACTGGCTTCCTCCTCCCTTTATAATTCTGGGTGCAATTCAAAGTGGTGGCTCTAAATTCTGTACAATTTGGAACTCTGCTTTCATTAGGGACTGCCTCTCTCTTCCCATTTACTACAATGATGGCTTAGAGAAGATAAGGAATATTTTCTGAGAGCCCGCAGAGATTCAGAAACAAGAACTGGAAGTACAGCATGGTCATTAGAAAACCAAGTGTACTACTTCCATTCTTGAACAGCCTAGCAGAGACCCAGTTGGCTGATTTTCAGGGCAATACATATTTTGGCCAAGCCTTTGCCTATTTCAGTTTCTAGGGAGAAAAGCTACTTTTTTCCCTTTCTAGTGTTTATTTGGTGCCCAGATACTATAGTAACGAGAATCTTAGAAATGCATGAATTAAGGGACGTTTAAGGCAACATGTGAATTTTAAATTGGTGTCATAGGCTAAGATGTTATATAAGTCATTCTTTTAAAAAGTTCAGTAAGCATATGAGAGACAAGAAGTCATCTCTTCTATGCCCCTGCTTGTGCAGAATATTGCTTACTGTGTGTTTGCTAAACCTATGTCCTATCTTTAGCTATCCCAAGCAATAAAGTTGCATCAATATTCTTTGGAATAGAGAGTCCTGTGGCACCTTATAGACTAACAGAAGTATTGGAGCATAAGCTTTCATGGGTGAATACCCACTTCGGCAGACACATGCATCTGATGAAGTGGGTATTCACCCCTGAAAGCTTATGCTCCAATTCTTCTGTTAGTCTATAAGGTGCCACAGGACTTTGTCGCTTTTTACAGATCCAGACTAACACTGATACTTGACAGTCTTTGGAATCTATTCCATACTGTACTAGATCTCACTGTGAGGTTACTGTGACTTTAAATTAAAGTCTTAGGACCCAAACAAGTTTAAGATGAGTACTCGTCACCAATGTGGTGTAAAATCACACAATTTTCTTACCAAAAGGGGCCATTTCCAAAAGGTAAGGCTTGTACAGTACACAACCCAAACATGAGCTATGCTTGAGCTCAAAAAATAATCCAGAGCATTGCCAGAGATGTAAGAACATTTATGAACCTAAATGGCCCCTCAGTTTTACACTTTTGCTCTTGTACCTTACATATATATATATATGCTGGGAATGCTGAACCCCTCTACAACAGTGACAATAAGGAAATAAACATTTCAGCAGAAATGCAGACATTTGTTTCAGGACATGAAGTCATGTGGCAACTAATGATCCATTAAATGAAAAGCTAAATAGAGTATTCCACAATCCAAGTGACTGAATTTAGCCAATCAAGAAGTAAATACAACAAAAGGAATAATACATTCCTAAATGGCTTGTTAGTTTAATTTTTTCCAACTTCAGTTTAGTTTTTAATTTCAGATAGCAGTTTTTCACACACACAAAAATAGTAATACAACTTAGTACTACATATATATTAATCTTTGCTGAGAGGTTGGGGGCCACACCAACATAATGAGGAGAGACTGGGACTGTTCAGCTTGGAAAAGAGATATTAAGGGGGATATGATAGAGGTCTATAAAATCATGAATAGTATGGAGAAAGTAAATAAGGAAGTGTTAGTTATTCCTCATAACAAGAACTAGGGGTCATCAATGAAATTAATAGTCAGCAGGTTTAACACGGTTCAAAACAAGAACTAGATAAATTCATGGTCCATCAAAGGCTATTATGCAGGATGGTCAGGGATGGTGTCCCTAGCCGCCCCTGTTTGCCAGAAGCTGTGAATGGGTGACGGGGATGGTTCACTTGATTACCTGTTCTGTTCATTCTCTCTGAAGGATTTGGCGTTGGCCACTGTTGGAAGATAGGATACTGGGCTAGATGGACCTTTGGTCTGACCCAATATGGCTGTTCTTATGTTACGTTCACTTTTGCCCAGACTAAAGTAGTTTTATCATACTTTGCTTCCCATTTATTCTCTTCTTATAGTGTAGTCGCAAGAAGATCCTATCTTTGTAGTTCAAAGAGGTTACAAAATATGGGTTTAAATCTCACACACACTTTCATCCAATAAAGCTATTCTACTGCTCTGTTATTTCTTTAACTCAAAAGTGAATACGATGTTGTAATACAATTCGGTGGGAGTGGAATCTTGACGTCCAATGTTTTTATCTAGAGGATCAATTTTTTCATTCAAGTGCTTAAAAATGGGTTGGCAGAACATGAGAGCAGGAGTGACAGCAAGCAGACTAGTCCAGTTGTGAGAGTATTTCTATGCTAATCTATTTTTTTTAATTGCTAACAGAACTTATTTAACTTTGACTTCTTAATAAAAAGAGTTCCAGGCTTTGTCGCTGGCCAAAAATGTTTTTCCCTCCACTGTACGAAAGGAAAGTTTGAGAGAAGGTCAAAACACTCCGAAAAGGCTGTCCAAAACAAAACAAAAAGAACTTCCAGTATTATGAAAAAATTGAGAGCCCCTGCTTTTGAACAGCTTTATCTATTACAAAAAGATCAGGAGGATGAAAGTTGAGGTAGAAGTAGCCATCACTAAGAAGTGCCTCTGAATATTCCAGTGAAGTATGATTTTAATGTGACTATGCCTATGTTTATACAACAACATAAAAACAGCTATACTGAGTCAGAACATTTGCTATCTAGTCCACTATCCTCTCTTACAACAGTGGCCAGTGCCAAATGCTTCAGAGGGAATGAACAGAACCAGGCAATTATCAAGTTATCCATCCCCAAGTGTCCTGTCCCAGCTTCTGGCAGTGAGAGCCTCAGGGACACCCAGAGAATCAAGTTGCATCCCTGATCATCTTCGCTAATAGCCATTAATGGACCTATCCTCCCTGAACTTGTCTATTTTTTATTTATTTTTTCAAACCCAGTTACACTTTTGGCCTTCACAACAAGTCCTGGCAACAAGCTCCACAGGCTACCTGTGCACTGTGTGAAGAAGTACTTCCTTATGTTTGTTTTAAAACTGCTACCTATAAATTTCACTGGGCGACCACTGGTTCTTGTGTGGTCACCCAGTGAATAACTCTTCTTCACTTACTTTCTCCACATTCATGATTTTATAGACTTCTGTCATATCCCCCTATTGGGACTTGAAGATGGTTTCTATGAGCCATCCCTAAAGCTGACTTCAGGCAGTTGGATGAGAGAGATGGCAGCTGCACGAACACTATCATCAATAGCATCATGGCACCCTCCCGCTACCACAGCACACTGGTCTGGATCCTCTGTGGGTTTCACAAAGGCCATCCCTGAGCAGCTGTAAGAAATATAGTGCCCAATCCATGCCCTTTAGGGAAATAAAACAAGGAAGCTTTCAATCCTACTGAAGAGTTTACAATTCCGAAGTCTTTGTCACAATGAGAGGACCAGACATGTTTTAGCCTTCACCTCAATGTTTCCAGCTCAAAGCTCTACAAACTCAAAAAACTGGATTGACAGAAAAGTGATAAGACTGATCCTGTGCCTAAAACAGAATCAGAGAAGGAAACTTGTGAATGGATCACTCTTCCCCACGTCTTAAATGGTCAAAGAGTCTGCAGATGGTACATTATTCCTTGCCACTGATAAAACCTAGAAGAAAGTGTTGTTTCGCTAATAAACCCCTCTGTTGAAACCAAGTTTCGTAGTGACTGACACCACCCTACACTATTAGATATAGCTCTCTTTACCTGTGCAAAGCTGCTCCCCTTCTTGACTAAAATAATTGAGGCCAACTTAGGGAAAGCTACCCTTCCCATACAATAGAGAAAACTGCAGTTCCCCTCAACTTTTAATAGAAATTCAGTCCACAGATCACGCTGAGCATGACATACTGAGATCGAAGTTTCTATGGACTATTTATATCAGCACTGGAACCTGCTGATGTCCAAAGCTGCACCTTCATAGCAGAGATAATGGCTTGTTAGCTGCCTGAGAAAAAACTCAAAATTTCTAAAAGTTGCAAAGTTAGTTACTTACTTTCTGATGCAAGTGCAACATGCTGCATGGGTCTCATGGAAGCATGAGAATATGAATGTGCCTTACTGAACAGCCACCTGAGAACAGTACCTTGTCTTGCATCTCTTGCTTTCCCCATTCAGTATTCATTTATGAACATCATTTGTAGTGTTATACACTGAAAACTCTTAAGGGATGCATCTGTAAGCCACATCCTCAAAGGGACTTAGCTGTTGTCATGCATATCCTTTACGCAAGGTGCCTCTCCCCGCGGCTGCGGCAGGTCCGGAGGTGGGGGAGAGTCATCTCTCCCTGCCACAGCCTCGCAGGGCTGCGTAGCTTAGAGGGAATTTATGTCAGCACCTTAGCCATTTGTTGCCAGAAACGCCAGAAGGCAAAGTGGCAGCACCAATATAGCCTTTAGCTCAGTGATTAGGGCACTCACCCAGGATTCCCCTCTCTTCCTGATGAGATTTGATTTTCCCACCTCTCAGGTGAGTATCCTAACCACTGGACCACGGAGTCACACACGCTCTCTCTAGCCAATGTATATTTAATTAGTCATACAAAATGGAACAGCTCCAACAAGAGAGATTGAGAAAGCCACATCAGAATACTCTAAAGCCCAGAGATTGGGATACCTATCTGAAAGGGGAGACCCCTAAATTCAAATCCCTTCTTCATACCAGAAAGAGAGGGGAATTGAATCCAGATCTCCAACATCCCAATGGATTTTCCTAACCATTAGGCTAAAAATGGTAAGGAGACCCCCTCTTACCAGCCATTTTGCATGGTATTAGGCATGCTCAGAACACCTCCTGTAGGGAAGACCTCATTGAGGCCCCCACTGGAACTTAGATGAGAGAGGTTCCCAGGCATCTAGATTGAGATGGCTGCATGCATGCTCACTAGCACAAACTTAGGCACCTTGAGGACTTTATCAGTGGAAATTTAAGGGTTTCAGGCACCTCCAATGTGAGATGGATGCTGAACTGGGGTTTGGCAGGTATGTAGTACCTAAATGTTGACTTAGCACCTAACTCCTTTTGTGAATCTAGTCTTGTCTCTCTACTTCTTTTTGTATGGTACCTACAACGTTTTAGTGTGTTCAGAATAATAATGGAAGTTGAACTCGGATACGTGACCATCCCACCAAGTGGTGGAAGCTGGAACTACCCCAAGGGAATTAGAATATCCCCAAGAAAATCAGGAAAGAGACAGTATAGTTTTATGGTTAAGAATGAAAAGGGGGAAAGCCAGCTTGGGTTCTATTCCTAGCCCTGACCTGTTGCATGACCTTGGACGAATCGCTTCACCTCTCCCTGCCAGCTTTCCCTTGGTCAGGCTATAAATACGCTCTTTGATAGGGAAGCTGCCCCCTCCTCTGTGCAGCTCCCAGCACAACAGAGCCGTATCTCGGGGACCCTACGGCTGCTACTGTAATGGGAAGAGAGCTGTGCCAGCAGCAGCAGACCCAGTTTACTGTCCGCGTGCGACAAGCCAAGCTGCCCTGTTCAGGCCCCCGGGTCCTAAGCTTGGCTCTGGCGAAGAGGTCACCAGGCAACACGTGGCCGGTCTCTCCGCCCTTGACCAGCTCTTTGCAGCCACAAAGGGGCTTGCGGAGGCCCAGGGAACTCCAGGCGGCAGCGCCCGCGAGGAGCGAGACAAGGGCTGTCCCGCCCGAAGGAAGGGACAGGGAGCGGGCACAGGGGACGCGGGGTCTCGAGAGCGCTGCCCGAGGGAAGGGGCTGGGCTGCCGCGGGGCCCGGAGCGGAGGGAACCGCGGTCGCGGTCCCACGGCCCAGGGATGGGATGGGAAGAGAAGGAGGCAGAGCTGCAGGTTTGACCGGGCCCACGCGCTCCCCTCTGGGGCGCCCCTGTCCTCCCGAACGGGAGCCCCCCCCCGCGGGCCGCGCCGAGCCCGGGGACTCACCTGCCAGGGGCGCCCGCCAGCCCTGCGGCGCGGGGCGAGGGGCGGTGGGCGGCGGCTCCCCGCGGCAGCCGAAGGAGGTGGGAGTAGAGAGGCCGGAGCCGGCGGGCCGAGTTCAACAGCGCAGCCATTATCCTCACACACACACGGGGCAGGAGGGGCACGTGACCGCTCCAGACTCAACCACACTGAGCCTGCGGTGGGGGGGATGAAGGAAGACACGCCCCCTCGGGCCAACCCATCTCGCAAGGAGAAACCACTAACCTCAGGGGCGTGACAGTGTCAGGCTCCCTATAATTAGCCCCAATGGTGTCAATTTTCTCTCTGTTGGTCTCTCTTTTTCCCTCTCCCAAATGGTACAGCCCCAGCACGGTCGGCGCGCGGTAGACCTTAACCCTGGGTTAGAACAGTCCGCTGGGCCGGCCAGAAACATGCCCGAAGTTTTCTGAACCAAGGCCCAGCGGTGAAAGGCAAGCAGAGACCCTGGCAAAGGGAGGAGAAGAACGGGATGCAGAGGGAGAACACGCCGCGCTGGGCGGACGGACGCTTCCTCAGCCTCCTCAGTTTATTTAGGGACGGTTGGTGGTCGGCCCGTAGCGGGACCAGGCCCCAGCCTCAGTCTGTCCTCGCGCGCCTGAGAGAGGAAGTCACGTGTCTGTAGCCTGAGCCGCCAACCCTAGGGGAGGCGGCGGTCTCGCCCATCAGCGCGGCTCTCTCTGCCCCTGCCCCCCCGCTGGGCCAGGCTGGGGGCGGAGCTTGGCGGTAGGCGCTTGGCTGCGGCCGGGGTGAGGGCGGGGCTCAGGCAAATTGCACCGCGGCGTCGGCCCGGGCTGTGCGCGCGACCCGGAGCTGTCGCTGCTCTTTCCTGCCTCCCTCCCCACCGCGCGACTCCGTGTGACCGGCCTGCGGGAGCCTGGGCGGTGGGGCTCGTGACAGGCTCTGTTCCCATGGAAACCAGCGCTGGGAGAAGGCTGGGGAGCATCAGCCCAGTGACTGCCGGCCCCAAGCAGCTGGGGGGAATGGGCCTGGCGGGGGCTGTCAGACCCGCAGGGCAGCGACCCTTGGCTTGCAAGCAAGTGTGTGCACTCGTAATGCTGGGTGGGAGTGGGTGTGAGCGAGCTGCGTTTGCACCTTTGCTACTGATACTATTGTTTGGCTGAAGACAGTCTACTAGGCTACAATACTTCTCTTAGAATTGAAAACAGACTAATGAGAGTTATAGGCAGTGGCATGGTAGCCCTGTCAATGCCAGAGTATTAGAGCAACAAGGTGGGAGAGGTCCTATCTTTTGTTGAACCAACTTCTATTGTTGAAAAAGAAAAGGCTTTGAGTTTACACAGCACTCTTCAGGTCTGCGAAACTAATGCAAATTATTGCAGGCATGAGCTAGAATAGATTAGTCAAGGTAACCTTTAAAAGATTAAAATGTGCTCCTCTTTTGTGCCCTCCCCCCAACGAATTATCTGTCCTGATCTGCTCAAAAATATTTCCTCCTATGTTTAGAGGGTTCTGTCTAGAAAAGTTGCCAACTTGGAAAATTGTTGTTAGAGTCTACTGTGGTCAAACCATGTTAGATAACACTGTTTGGTCCCGCTTGTGTGGACTGAGTAGAGCAAAAGCGTACAGTAGAACCTCAGCATTACAAACACGTTGGGAATGGAGGTTTGTAACTCTGAACAAAAAGTTATGGTGGTTCTTTCAAAAGTTTACAATTGAACATTGACTTAATACAGCTTTATGTCTTTACTATGCAGAAGAAAAATGCTGCTTTTAACCGTCTTAATTTAACAGAAACAAGCACAGAAACTGTTTCCTTACCTTGTCAAATCTTTTTTTAAACTTTCCCTTCCTTTTTTTTTTGTAGTTCGTTTAACACAGTACTGTACTGTGTTTGCTTTTTTTCTTTTTTTCTTTTTTTTGTCTCTGCTGCTGCCTGATTGCATACTTCCAGTTCCAAATGAGGTATGTGGTTGACCAGTCAGTTCATAACTCTGGCGTTCGTAACTCTGAGGTGCTACTGTAGATAGTTTGTTTTGGTTTTGATAAAGTTTTTCATTTATGGCCTGGTTCTGAACTTAATTAAATCAGGAGTAACTCCAAAGATAATATCAGAGGGGTAGCCGTGTTAGTCTGAATCTGTAAAAAGTAACAGAGGGTCCTGTGGCACCTTTAAGACTAACAGAAGTATTGGGAGCATAAGCTTTCGTGGGTAAGAACCTCACTTCTTCAGATGCAAGAAGTCTTGCATCTGAAGAAGTGAGGTTCTTACCCACGA
>NW_020664471.1:7408047-7468907 GCF_002925995.2 Terrapene triunguis
GAGCATAAGCTTTCGTGGGTAAGAACCTCACTTCTTCAGATGCAAGACTTCTTGCATCTGAAGAAGTGAGGTTCTTACCCACGAAAGCTTATGCTCCCAATACTTCTGTTAGTCTTAAAGGTGCCACAGGACCCTCTGTTACTTTTTCCAAAGATAATAGAAAAGTTTCACTTCTGCAAGAATGGTGTGAGATCAGGATCTGGCTCTTCAAGGGTTGTATTTACTAATTATTTTGATAGCACCTGAAGTGTGTTAGGGCAGCGGTGGGCAAACTACGGCCCGCAGGCTGGATGCAGCCCATCAGGGCTTTGGATCTGGCCTGCGGGATTGCCACCCCTGTGGCGTCGCAGGCCCCGCGCCGCTCCTGGAAGCGGCCGGCACCACGTCCCTGCGGCCCCTGTGGGGGGGCACAGAGGGCTCTGTGCACTGCCCTTGCCTGCAGGCACCGCCCCCCACCGCTCCCATTGGCTGGGAACGGGGAACTGCGGCCAATGGGAGCTTTGGGGGAGGTACCCACAGGTGAGGGCAGCGCGCGGAGCCCTCTTTCTCCCTCCCGGGGCCACAGGGACATGGTGCTGGCCGCTTCTGGGAGTGGCGTGGGGCCAGGGCAGGCAGGCAGGGAGCCTGCCCTGGCCCCGGTGCGCACCGCTGCCATCCCGGAGCCGCTCGAGGTAAGTGGCAGCGGGCCAGAGCCCTCACCCCAAACCCCTCCTGCACCCCACACTCCAACCCCCTGCCCTGAGCCCTATGCCGCACCCCCTTCCGCACCCCAACCTCTTGCCCTGAGCCCCCTCCTGAACTCCCCACCCCCTCCTGCATCCCAACCCCCTGCCCTGAACCCCCTCCCGCACTCCTCCCTGCACCCCTGCCCTGAGCCCCCTCCTGCACCCTCCAACCCCCTTCCCTGAGCCCCCTCCTGCACCCCGCACTCCCTCCTGCACCCCAATCCCCTGCCCCAGCCTTACATTCACGGCCCTGCATGCAATTTCCCTACCTAGATGTGGCCCTCGAGCCAAAACGTTTACCCACCCCTGTGCTAGGCTGTACAAACAAAAATAAATCACAATCCCTGCTCCAAGGAGCTTACACTTACCTGTTTATAATACAAAGGGGTCAGTCTAAACCACGTTAAATGCTATTATGGCCAAATCAAGTTAACAGACACTGTTAAACTCTGGCCTGATCTACACTTAAAATTTAGGTCAACAATAGCTAAGGCGCTCACAGGCTGTGCCCCTATAGTTACCATAGCGTAAACATGGCTTCAGTTGTTTTGGCTGTGCAGATAAGCCCTAGCACATGAAGATTATTAGTGTTTCACTCTAAAGTGGTACCAGTAGGCACCATCTGGGATTCCAGGATGCAGTAGCAAAACCTGATAGCATCTAGGATGACCTACCAAACCACCCCCGACTCCTGCAAAAACCTAGAACAGTTGAAAAAGATTGTAACTAGGCTTCTGTTCCATGGTATAATTTTGCATCTAATACATTGCACTTCCTATATTATAGTTTTGCATGTTAAAGCTAGTTCTGGGATTTAACTATAAACGACCAAATTAGACAAGAAAGTACATGTCTAAGTTTAAATGACTATTTTCATAGAAATACATATAATTATCTTCACCATATGTCATGTATTATAACGACTCCAGGGGGCAGATTGAATTTATCAAGTCAATTACAATCCTGTCTGTTTTGATTAACAATCAGCCATGTTCTGTTATGCTGTACAGTAATAAGTCTTATAAGTCCACTAGTTAAAGAGACTAAAGGCCTGATTTTCAGAAGTACTGAGCACCTGCATTCTCCACTGATTTGAAATGGAGTTATGTGTACTCAGCATTTCTGAAAATCAAGCCATAAAACATACGAGTAGTATCTTCCTATTTTCTATGTTCATTAGGCCTTGATTCTGCAACCCTTACAATGAGTAAGTATTTTAGGATGAGATCCATGAAGGGGCTTAGGCTTTGCAATGCTGAGCGTCACAGTGCCTAACTTTTAGGTGCCTGGAAAGTCACAGGAACAACCCTGCAATCCATACAGTCAAGCTACGCTCCCTATACAATGAATAGGGAGCAATAGGCAGCTAAGAATGGAATCCACAAAAGCTCAGGTAGTCAATGGGAGCTGCTGACAAGAGGGATGTGGCCTGAGTCCTGCCCCTCACCAACATAGGTGGCTGTCTCTTCTTAGCAATCCACAAATGGGAACCAGCCATCTGGAGTCAGGTGGTTTGGGTGACTAAGGCCTTTCTTGCGGGAATGAGTTAGGTGCTTTCCTTGCTTCACCCAAAATGGCAGTAAGAGGAACCACCACTGCCTCGCATCTTATAACTTTTAGCCCAATAGTTGGAGCTTGCACCTGGAATATGGGAGACCCAGATTCAATTCTCCCTTCTCTGCCAGAGCGGGAGAAAGAATTTGAACAGGAGCCCCCCACCACTTAAGAGAGTGCACTAACCTCTGGGCTATGGGATATTCTGAATAGGGCTCCCTCAGTCTCTCCTGTTGAAGCTGTTCCATTGTGGTTAAATGAAGTAGTGATTGGAACAGGGAGCCTGGACCCTGGGTCTCCCATCACAGACATGGATGCTCTAACCACCAGACAACAGAGTCATTGACCTTCAATACCATTAGATGGAATCCTATAGATGAGAGTGGACGGGTTGTAAAGGGAGGTGAAAGGCTTGCACATTTCAGCAAGTGTGGGGTTGGCAGAGTAAAGGTATGTGTGTTAATGGGGCATAGTGGGGCACTGCTGAAAGAGTGCAGTTAAGTTTGCATGGGCAACCTTAACTCTGCACACCCTGGTTTTCTGAAGTTTGAGTTTTGCTTAACTCAGCATTCTGGAAAGGGATGCCCTACAACCAAGCAACCCTAGCTCTGTGTTAATGTAGTTTTTTTTGCCATTGAATTTCCTAGTACTTTTAACAGGAAAAGATGTGATGTTAGTAGTCATTTAGGTAGCAGTACACATCACGTCCTACACTTAACATACCGAACCAGACTAGAGTCCGCAATCTCAGTGTCGTGGTATACTCCTTGCTCTCCCAGAAATTTCTGCAATTTCACGATCTAGGAATTGCCCAGAAGCCTACACGTTGGCAACCCTGGCAATGCACATATTTCTTTTCCCTCAGCAGTCAGGTTTGGAAATGCCAGTGCCAGTACCTTATGTGCTACCTGTCTTTGGAAACACTGCATTAATCTGCCCAAAGGTCAGGAAGTAGCCACTTGCCATGCCTCCCCCCCCTTGCCCAGTGCTAGTGAAATACATATTTTCTCAAACAGCCAATGCAAAGCTTGCCTACCACCCATCTGCAGTGCTGAACCCCTCTCCTTGTCCCCACATCTCGCCCACCACCACACACGTCCGCTGTCTCCAGATCATCCCCACCCAGTATGACAAACATTTTGGTTAGATGAGCTGCTGACTATTCTGTTCTGTTCACAGTAGACGTCCCTATACAATAACATGTTATAGTATAACAAAGACAACTTGTAGCAATCAGTTATTAAATCTTTATTGCATAGGTTTACAAAGTTCAGACTAGAAATATCAGGGGCAGGATGTTTACAAGGGGCTATGGCTTCGGCACTTTTCCCTGGAACTACCCAGGCAATCATAAAGTGGGTGTATAGAAACCGTCTCCTGGTTTCTTTAGTGGTGCATGCGCACAGTAACCCTTTTAGACATGCAGCTGACGAAGTGGGTATTCACCACGAAAGCTTATGGTCCAATACATCTGTTAGACTATAAGGTGCCACAGGACTCTTTGTTGCCTTTTAGACTGCACATCGACACAAGTGAAAAAGTGAAAATGTTCTTAAATACCATTTGCAATTTGGGTACCCTTAAGATTTAGTGTGAACTGTGCACTGTTTTAGGTAAAAATTGACTGAGATCATTTTGATCCACATCACAAAAAAACCCACCCAGAAACTTTTTGGAAAACAACTATTATTTTTAGAGCTTTTATTTCTGGAGTCTCTGGCTCTAATGACCCCAAATGTGGGTCACTAACCCTACTCTGTACACCCACCGAGCTTAGCAAATTACAAGAAACTCCATGTAAGCATGTGGATTTTACAGTACTTAGAAGCATCATCCTTTAAACAAGAAGGATAGAGGGATGGTGGAGGAAAAGGGCTCCTCCTCTACACTTCCATTTACAGTATAGGAGGCTCTCAAAAGTATGAAATGGCTCATTTATTTTAATTTGATGTTCTCAACTGACTAAGAGCATAAGAATGGCCATACTGTGTCAGACCAATGGTCCATCTAGCCCAGTACATTTTCTATTGACAGCGGCTAATGCCAGATGCCTCAAAGGGAATGAACAGAAGGCAATCATCAAGTAATCCATCCCCTGTTGTCCAGTCCCAGCATCTGGCAGTCAGATGCTTAGGGACACCCAGAGCATGGGATTGCATCCCTGACCATCTTGGCTAATAGCCCTGGATGGACCTATCCTCCATGAACTTACCTAATTCTTTTTTGAACGCAGTTATACTTTTGGCCTTTACAACATCCCCTGCAACAAGTTCCACAGGTTGATTGTGCATTGCGTGAAGAACTACTTCTTTTTGTTTGTTTTAAAGCTGCTGCGTGTTAATTTCATTGGGTGATCCCTGGTTCTTGTTATGTGAAGGGTAAATAATACTTGGCCTGCTAAACCCAGGGTTGTGAGTTCAATCCTTGAGGGGGCCATTTAGGGAACTGGGGTAAAAATCTGTCTGGGGGGTTGGACTAGATGACCTCCTGAGGTCCCTTCCAACCCTGATATTCTATGATTCCTTATTCCCTTTCTTCACACCACTCATTATTTTATAAATCTCTGTCATATCCCCCTTAACCGTATCTTTTCCAAGATGAACAGTCCCAGTCTTTTTAATCTCTTTTGATATGGAAGCTGTTCCATACCCCTAACCATTTTTGTTGCCCTTCTCTGTACTTTTCCCAATTCTTTTGAGATGGGGCAACTATAACTGCACACTGTATTCAAAGTGTGGGAGTACCATAGATTTATATATTGGCATAATATTTTCTGTCTTCTTATCTATCCCTTTCCTAACAGTTCTTAACATTCTGTTAGCATTTTTGACTGCTGCTGCACATTGAGCAGATGTTTTCAGAGAACTATCCACGATAACTCCAAGATCTCTTTTTCTAGAATGGTAACAACTAATTTAGACCCCCATCGTATTGTACGTATAGTTGGAATTATGTTTTCCAGTGTGCATTACTTTGCATTTATCAACACTGAATTTCACCCCATTGAGATGAATGCAGTGTGAAATAATTGCTCTGAGATATGCTCCACTCATCTCAAGGGCTGTTCTCATCTCCCCTCCTGAGAGCTTTTAGAGCCTGTGATATGCATGAAATATACCATTATCAGCTCCCCACCCAAAGGGGCAGGACTCCCCCAGATCCTGGCTCACATGGGGGAAAGAAGGGAGTCTCAGACCCTCCCAAAAGGGCAAGCTTGGCTCACATGAGCAGGAGAAGGTCCAAGGTCTGCAGATGGTCATGGCTTCCCAGATCATACGGGTAGTGAGATGAGCTCAGACAGCCCCAGAGGTGTAAGGCCCCCCCATAGCCTAGCTCATATAAGAGGGGCAGGGAGGGTGGTTCAGACCCCCCCAAAAGGAGCTATAGTGCCCAAGCTCTAGGCATACACATACAAGAGGGAAGAATGTGGGGCTAACATGTGCCCCTCCTTCCTAGTTCCCTTCCACTCACCCCCATGTCTCCCTACCCTCCCCAGCCTCCCTCACCTGAACCCTCAAGCTGCCTCCCATCCCTATTTACCCCTCCACTCACTAAAGCCCCAAACTCCTCTCCCTCTACTCCTCCAGGCCCTAATGTGTCTCCCTTCCTAGGAAAGATTCACATATCTAATTGCCCCCCAAAGACTTTGGAGGGTGCAGCAGGGTTGGGATACACTTACAGAGCTGTGGGGTGCATGGGGGTTGGGGTGCATTGTCAGAGCTATGGGGTGCATGCAGGAGGGTTTCAGTGCATTGGCAGAGATATGGGGTGCAGAAGGGTTGAGGTGCACTGGCAGAGCTGTGTGGTGCAGGGGGGTTGAGGTGCACTGGTAGAGCTGTGGAGTGCATGGGCATCGGGATGCACTGGTAGAGCTATGGGGTGCAGGGGGGTTTCAGTGCACTGGCATTTTTCTGTATTGGTGCATGTACAGTGTAAATACTGTTCGCAGTTTGGGTCCCCCAAAGATATAATAGGTGCCATGCACTACCTTGGGTAAAACTTGATAGATTGAGACCATTTTGACCCCCATGACATCAATAGTTTAATCTCTATCTCTGTGCAAAAAACTCCAAACAAACAAAACAACCGAAAAAACCCACCTGGGTTTTAAAAATGACTCTTTTTTCAGGGCTCATATGTCTAGAACCCCTCAAAGGACTCCAGATCTGGGTCACTAACCCATATCCTTCACCCTAATAAGGCACATCAAATTTCAACAAAATGTGACTAAGTATATCAATTTTAGAAGATGTAGAAAGGTCTATCTTTAAATAGATGTTGTGATACAACCTTAACTATAGTGGCGCTGCGGCGCTACTATAAGTTATCCAAAGTGGAATAGCTTCAACTTAAGAGAGTCTCACATCAGAATATCCCATAGCCCAGTGATTAGGATATTCTCCTGTTAACTGCAAGATCCTCATTCAAATCTTTTCCATGAGGCAGAGACGAGGACTGAAGCTGGGTCTCCCACATCCCAGGTCAGTGCTCTAACCACTGGACTAAAAGATATAAGGGAGGCATCAGCACCTGCTGCACAAATAGTTTAGTCATCTTACTGCAGGAGAGGGGTACTTAGCTGTAAATCACAAGCCGAGAACGGTGCCTCCCTGCAGCCTGGACTTAGGTGCCTAACTCCTCTGAGAGAGACACAGAGCTTGGGACCCTTTTAGGGTTGCCAGCTCTCCTGGATTGGCTTGGAGTCTCCTGGAATCAGAATCAATCTCCCGGGGGCTATTGAAAGCAATCCAGGAGATTTTAATAGGTTGCTAAAAGTCCAACCACTGGCACAGTGGGGCTAAGGCAGGCTCCCTACCTGCCCTGGCTCTGCATGGCTCCTGGAAGTGACCAGCATGTCTCTCTGGCTCCTAGGCGCAGGGCGGCCAGGGAGTCTCTGCATGCTGATTGCCAACTCCGCAGCTCCCATTGGCCAGGAACTGCACCAATGGTAGCTGCGGGGGCAGTGCCTCGGAGAAGGGGCGGGGAAGGGGCATGGCCTCAGGGAAGGGAGTGGAGCAAGTGTGTTTGGGTTTGTGCAATTAGACAGTTGGCAACCCTATTTACACTATGCCTACACAGGGATAAAAAGCCTGCAGCTGGCCTGGGTCAGCTGACTTAGGCACACGTGGCTTGGATTGCAGGACTGAAAAATCTCTGTATAGATGCTCGGGTTCCAGCCTCAGCAATTTTTATCCCTGCAGTTGATCCAGTCCAGCCGAGGGTTTTTTGTCACTGTGTAGACGTACGCTTATCAGCATCTCCCATTGACTAGCTTAAGCGTCTTCCCACCTAGCACCTTCCCACCCACCTTTTGTGGATCCCATTCTCAGGCACTCATCTCTCCCCATTCATTATATAGGGAGCCTAGGCACCTGTGGCACTCTGTACCTCAAAGCAGCACCCTGGAACCTCCATATTCACACCTGTCATATAGTTATATTTCGTACAAAGCATGCCATATAAAATATATTAAAAGTCATGATCTGCTGAAACCTATTGTTCTGTTCAAATATGTATATTGTTAGTGTGTATGAAGTTATGAGATTTTGCTGTATGCTTGTCACTGAAATATGTTGTAAATTTGAGAATCTCTACTGCTAGTTCCCCAGTGATACCCTCCATTCCCAGTAGGGTTTTAAGTGACCAGAAGGGGAGTTGTAAACAAGGGATTTACAATTCTGTAAGAGAAGCACCACACAATGGGGGATTGCTCAACCCTGTGACCCAGCAAAGCCCACCAGGACCTGTCTGGGCTAGTGTTTTCCAGGCACATGTACTGGGGATATAAAATAGGGGACAGTGGTATCATTCTCTGGCCTTTCTCTTCCCCCATCTATGCTGGAATCAACAAGAATGCTGTGAAGACAAAGTCTTGAACTGAGGAGACTGATCCCAGGCTTAAAGGGGAAGCCTGTGTATTAAGAACTTTAACCTAACTACAACATCCAGTGGGGTGAGAAAAACTGCTTGATCCAAATACTGCCTAGTGTAATAAGGTTTAAGATTTAGACTGTGCACTTACCTTTTATTTTCTTTGGTAACTATCTCCGACCTTTTGTGCCTACCACGTATAGTAACTTAAAATCTATCTTTCTGTAGTTAATAAATCTCTTTTATATTTCGCCTAAAACAGTGTGTTTTGCTTGAAGTGCTTGGGAAATCACAGCTCAGTTTACAAAGGCTAATGTGTGTCCTCTCCACATCAAGGGGGGGGGCAGACTGGGCAATAACTTATACTGGTCAGATGTCTGATCAGAGCAAAATGGTATATTCTGGGCATGCAAGGCTGAGGGCTTGGGAAATGTGCGGGTGCCTTTCTCTGTGTGATTTGTGAGTGTCTCAGAGAACATGCATTCAACTTAGCTGGGTGTCAGGCTCTACATGCTGTTGTACTGAGTGATATCAGCGCCTGGAAGGGTTTACTACTTGTCCCTAGCAAAGCTTTGTGAGAGACTGCCTAAGCTACAGAGTTAAGGGAGCACAGTGGTACCCCAATTCCAGGTTGTACCCCAAGGATCCTGTCATAGCACTTCACCCTGGCTTTGTGGATTACAGTGGTTTTCAAGATATCTAAAAGTTAGGCTTTCCATTGCTCAGCATTGAAATGTCCAAGTCCCTTTATGGATCCAGGTCAGTGTGATTGTGTGTGAAATTGATATTGTCCACTAAAATAGTTATCTATAGCAAATTAGAAATCACATCCAAATAAAATATTGCACTCAACTATTTTTATCAGAAAATATAATTGGAGGCATAATCCTATTCCTACTGAAGTATATAGCAACACACTCATTGAGTTCAGCATGAGACGACTTGACTCTCATTCTCATACAGAGTTGGTTTTGCACAATCAATGTTTGTATTACATAGATTTTCTAGTTTCTACAAAACTTTCCTTCATAAGACTAGTTTCAGGCCCTCCCTCACCCATTAAATTTACCAAAAACCAAAGTGATCTGCCAGAAATGTCACATGCAGAGTCATAGAACCCAGTAGAGTTTTTACTGAAAGCTTGGGGCAAAGCAGACGAGCTTTTCGGGTGTTATGACAGGTCAAACAATGAAGTAGGTTTTGCTTCCAGGACATTTTTTGGTTTGTCACATCTCCAAAATTGCATGGTCTAGGGGCTCCACTTTTATTTTAATGTGTTGTTTGATACCATAGACTGATTTTGGTGGGGGAAGGAGAACTGTTTACTTGTTAACAACAGTTTTCTAGTATTTCAAAGTCTGTATAGCCTAGATGATAATGGATTGGAGCTGCAGGTAGGGAACCACATTATCAGGGAAGGAGGAAGGTGGGCCAGTATAGGAGGTGCAGGAAAGAGCCACACATACTCCTGGTGGAATTCTGTCCTATTGCTTGTGTGCATAATTAATGAGCCCAGCATATTTTAAATTTTTTGTGCAGAATAAAGTTTCCGCCAAAATGTTGATGCAGTTCTGCTGTTTGCCCACCGGAGGATGCTGTGGTGCGAATAGCAGTAGCTCCCAGCAGAAGATAACTTCTACAGTTCTGCCTTTTGCCCACCAGATGGCACTGTGGCGATAGAACAAAGCATCAGCTCCCCGCCAGGGAGGAAAGAGAGAAAGCTGCCTTCTTCGCAGAGGTCCAGGTCAGGAGACATGGGCTATGGGGAGATAGACAGCATGGGATGCTGGGGGGTGTCATACAGGGGCTCATAAGGGCTAGTGGGGGAGGACACACTGGGTCAGGGGCTGAATGGGAGTGGAGGCACAGGGCCATGGTGGGAGGGAGGTGCAGAGGCACATGGTGATAGAGGAGGGGGTGCAGAGCTACATAGGGACAGGGGGTGGCTGGGTGGGGGCACAGAGACACATGGGGACAGGGGGAGGGGGTACAGAGAAGAGTTCCCTCTAATTTTTTCCATCCTTGTGCGGAATGAAGTTTATGTGCACCATATCGAGGTAATGTGTGGGTATGCGCCACCAGTAGAAACCAAAAACCTAGATATAATATATATTTTTAAAAAGAACTAAAATAACACACTTTGAAAGAAATATCAAGAAACAACAACAACGATACAAGTATGTGTTGGGAGGTGAGTGTGAAGGACTGTGTGTGTGTGTGTGTGTGTGTGTGTGTGAGAGAGAGAGAGAGAGAGAGAGAGACACATACCATGTGTGTGTGCGAGAGAGAGAGACAGACCGAGATGTGCATTGCCCTTTTAAGTACACTGACCCCACTTTAAGTGCACTGCCTTTTTAAGTAGATCAGCAAGTTCAGACACAGCAGCAGCTGCCAGCAAGCTCCCTCCGTCCTGAGCCCTGTCCTGTCCCGTCCCCCCTGCTCTGTGGAGATGGGGTGCAGGGGAGGACACCCTGACATTAGCACCCTTCTCCCCCCCGCTCTCCACTCTGCACAGCAAGCAGGAGGCTCCCGGGAGCAGCTCCAAGGCACAGGGCAGGAGCAGCACGGCAGTGGGGGGAGGTACACCTGAACTGTAAGGCACTTGATAGCCTGTTGGGCAGCCACCCAGCCAAACAGCTTCCAGGGAACTTAGGTACAGAGCCACATAGATACGGGGAGGCAGTGCAGGGCCACATGGGGATGGGGGGAGTGGGTGTCTGAGTGGGGGTGGAGGGACACGTGGACAGGGGATGCAAGGACACATGGGGAAAGGGGCAGATGTTCCTGACTGAATGGGAGAGGCTAGGTGTCAGCCAGGGTCTGCATGGGGGAAGCTCCCTAACAATCCCTCCCTGCCCCCCAAAATACCTGTTCCATACTTTTTCCACCCATACTCAACAACCCTCCAAGTTCACACGCAGGCTCCTTCCCAGCAATTTACTTCCCTCTCCCTCAGCTCCTCCGTTACCCCTGACTCCCCCAAGCCTTTGCACTGCTTCTGAGGAGTGTGGGAAATATGGTTCTGTATTGTAGTTTAAATGAATTGTTATTCAGAGTTCTGTATTAATATGCCTAGTAAGGAATCTATTTGTCAAAAAATATTTCCTGAATCATTTTTGTTGTCTGTATTGTTACAGACATACTTGCTGACAGGTATTTTGAAATAAATGACCAAAAATAATTGAAACTGGTGTGATTATATTGTGTTATTTTGACAAATAAAATATGCAGAATTTTAAAATGTTGTGTGCAGAATTTTTAATTTTTTGTTGCAGAATTCCCCCAGGAGTGCACACAGGAGACAAGAGAATGGGAGAAAGGAAGCAGTCTGGAGAAACATGATTGTGGCATGACAAAGGTAGATAGAGAGAAGAATCATAGAAGGACCCATCATAAGCAAAAGAAAATAAAACCCTTTGTTTCTCCCTCACCTGAAGAAAGCCCAAACCACCTTTTGTTCTTAGCCAGACTAGGTTTAACTGCACTTGATTGCCTCTTCACTGCCAGCTAGATTTCTAACACCCTTCCTGGGATTTAACCTAAAAATCCACATATTTCTCTGATTTAGCAGGGCCTCTAAAGAGCTGGGGGTAAATGGATCAGAACTGTGAGACCCAAATAAGGGGGTACTGAAAGAGCTGTACACACACTTGGAGGAGTCCATTATATGTGGTTTTGCAAGCTCTGCTGGAGTCACTGGAAATTCCACAGGGAGTCTTATCAATAAGCCATTCTTAATTATTCTTTAAAGCCGGAGCCGGAGTGGGGGGGCGGCGGGGGGAGGGCGCCGGGGTGGAGGGCGGCTGGAGCCCTGGGAGGAGGGCGGCGAGCCCCGGTGGGGGCTCGGCTCTCCCCCCGGCGGCCAGAGCGCAGGGCGGCGGCCGGGGGGAGGGCGCGGGGGGGGGAGGGCGGCCAGAGCGCCGGGGGGAGGGCGGCAAGCCCGGCTGTGGCCCCGCTCTCTCCGGCAGCCGGAGCGCCGCGCCGCCCCCCTCCAGGTGCCGCCCCAAGCACCAGCTTCGGTGCCTGGTGCCTGGAGCCGGCCCTGCCCCCAAAACCAAACACTGGAAAAGTTGTGGAGCCAATGAATGTAAGATATGTCATAAACACCCCAAAACCAACAGGAAGTGAAGGAGCAACAGCTATGCTACATGCTTCACTTACTTAAGGCGTTCACACATCTTTCGTGACATTATTGCATGCTTGGTGTGGCTCAATGAGTCTGCAGAGGACATGACAGGGCAGCTAGGAAGTGCCACGTTACATTACTTATTCCCCTCCAAAACTGATAGAAATTCATCTGGCAGAAGTATTTCTACAGCATTAACTTTTGCTCCTTACCTTGACCCTGCTAGGATTAGGATGAAGCTCAACAGTAGTAAAAGGGCCAGTGGTAACAAAGCTCATGAGGGGTATGTGCTGCTAAGGGTAGTGAAGACCAGGAATTAAAATTGGTGCAGATGTCTTCCTACATAGATATATAATCCTAGTCCCCCTTATTCTCAGAAGAGAGAATCTGGCCCTAACTCTGCAGATTTTCACTTGCTGAGTTTTCTGTCCACTTTTAACACCCCCTCCTCCACCCCGTGGGTTTTATTGTGACAAAAGCATTTAGCCTTAAAGGACTCATAGCAGGGTCTTGTTGCCAAATCTCAGAATTTTATAATGAATCTTGTGATATCTGATGATCCGAAGCTCCTGGAGTCATGTGAATGTGACAATCTCAGCCTAATTTTTTTTTAAATGTTTTAAAGTTTCTAGCCCATTTATTTGCAGAGAAAAGCTTGAAAACCTGATCTGTCCCTTAAAGATTCAGAAACCATAAGGCCAAAAAAAACCACCCCCGACAAATAAAAAACAGCCAACATTCATTTTTTTAACAGTGATTTACTTAAGATAGAATCATGGTTTTACAGTCTAACTAATGCTTTCTGAATGCTTGAGGTTAGCCATATTGCAATTCCCCTATTCCTGCCTTCTTGCAAAATTTCCTGAATCCCAGATGGCCACCATCTCCCGCTATTTGACTGTGTCTGAAGCCTGGCAAGATGGCCAATGTCTCTCCACAGGCGGTAGGCAGCTGCTGCTTCAGGTAGCCTGAAAGAAGTTCATTACCCCTGTGACGTTGTGCAGTCTATATGGTTTTATAAAAATATAAGTGAATATAATGTAATTGGGATATGCTTCATGCAAAAGGTCTCTTGTAAGGTATCATTACAAAGCTCATAATCTACTGAGTGTGATCATCCTATTTGTAGAAATGTACCACTCTTGTATCTAAAACTAGAAATATAAAACATAACTCTGAGGGCCTATTGTAATTATGTAAAGTGTGGGCCATTAAGGATGGTTTGGAATCTTGATGACTCCCATTGTCTGCAGATGGCTGTATTTACCTGTGAGTCTTTCTGTATATGTGTGTGCTGGCAAGTGAGTAATGAAGTCTTGCAGTGACATGTGATCATGTCACCTGAACTGGAATCCATCTTTAACCTGGTGCTTTTCCAGTGAGGGGGGGTGAAAACTCAGAGGGACCAAAGGGTTCCCGCCTTATGCAAAAGATATATAAAGGGGTGGAAGAGAACAGAGAAGGAGAGGAGCCATCATGGAGAATCCCCTAGCTAACACCTAAGCTGGAACAAGAGCTGTACCAGGGGAAAGAATTGTGCCCAGGCCTGGAAGGTGTCCAGTCTGAGAAAAACTTACTGAAGCATCTCTGAGGGTGAGATTATCTGTATTTAGTTTGATTAGGCATAGATTTGCGCATTTTATTTTATTTTGCTTGTGACTTACTTTGTTCTGTCTGTTACTACTTGGAACCACTTAAATCCTACTGTCTGTATTTAATAAAATCACTTTTTATTTAGTAATTTACTCAGAGTATGTATTAATACCTGGGGGAGCAAACAACTGTGCATATCTCTCTATCAGTGTTATAGAGGGCGAACAATTTATGAGTTTGCCCTGCATAAGCTTTATGCAGGGTAAAACGGATTTATCTGGGTTTAGACTCCATTGGGAGTTGGGCATCTGAGTGCTAAGGACAAGCACACTACTGTGAGCTGTTTTCGGGTAAACTTGCAGCTTTGGGACAAGTGATTCAGACCCTGGGTCTGTGTTGGAGCCGGACTGGAGTGTCTCGCTCAGCAAGACAGGGGGCTGGAGTCCTGAGCTGGCAGGGAAAACAGAAGCAAGGGGTAGTCTTGGCACATCAGGTGGCAGCTCCCAAGGGGGATTCTTTAATCCAACCCGTCACAACCCCTACATCTGCTTGCCTGCTGGCCAGCAATTAATTATGCCCCCAAAACAATCCTATTCCCCACATCAATTATGCCCTGACACCAATCTTAGAATTTTTTCCCCAGGTCTTCAACCCCACATGCTTTAAGTCAGCATTTCTTAAATGCAGCCACTGTGCCTGCATATGGCCACCAGGACTTTTCCTGCAGCCAGGACAGCCTCCTGGGGAGAGATAGGGAAAGGGGCAAAGAAGCGGCCCCTCCCTACAGCACCCAAGGGCTCTGGGGGAGGGCTTCAGCCCCCGACCCCAATCTTCAGCTGCAGGACTCCAGGGGTGGGCTTCAGCCCCATCCCCTGATTGAGCCAGAGGCTCTGGGGGCTGGCTTCAACTCCTCCCCCCCGCTTCAGCTGCGGCGCTCTGGGGGTGGGCTTCAGCTCCCCTCTCCTGGTTCAGCTAGAGGCTCTGACAGTGGGCTTCACCTGCCCCCTTCACCCCCCCCCCCCGACTTCAACTATAGGCTCACCCTCTCCCCCCTCCACTTCATCCGTAGGGCTCCGGCAGTGGGCTTCAGCACCCCACGCCCCCAGCTTCAGCTACGGGGCTCGGGGCTCTGGGCTTCAACCCCCAGGGTGGCGGGGCTCTGGGCTTCAGGCCCTTCCCTTCCCCCGGCTCCAGCCATGGGATTCCAGCTGTTGGCTTCATCCCAGGGAGGCAGGGCTTCAGCAGGGCCGGCCTTACCAGGCACCATGGTCAAGAGGCAAGGAGCAGGGTGAACCTGGGGTGCGAGGCTGCAGAAGGGAGCTTGGGGCAATGGGGTGGGGGGAAGCAGCAGGGCTCGGGAGGTGATGTGGAGCCCAGAGGGGCAGTGGGAGGTTGGGGGAGGCAGCGGGAGGCTAGGGAAGGCAGTGGGGGGCCAGGAGATCCATGGGGGGCCAGGGGAGGCAGCAGGAGGCAACAGAGACTACAGGGAATGGGGGGGGGGGCAGAGGAAGGCAGCGAGGGCCAGGGGCACCAAAATACAACTGTACATTACTTTTATTATTGAGTCTGCAAAAAACAACAACAACCCCTACATAAATATATTACAGTGATTTGGACATGTATATGTGCATATATATTTGTCTTTCCTAAAGTTAATTAAGTATTTTAGGAAAATTTGTCAGAGCATCCACCGGCAAGAGTTCATGGCCACACTCTGAGGCCACCAACAATTTTGTCATGAGAACCCCTGCATTAAGCACTGATCCTCCTTGCCCCTGCTCTTTGTCTGACAGAGGTGGGAGCTTCTCCCTGGCCTTAGGGACACACCCTTGTCAACCCACTAACCCTTCCCCAGGACTGAAAGCCCTACAATTTGAGCCCGGTCTAGCCTGCTCCCAAATAACCAGCCAATCAGATTCTGACTAGGCTTGCAGCCCTCCCTCTGGCTGTGAGCAGGGAGGTAGCAAAGAGAGATGGGTGGGGTTGGGTAGTGGTGCAGTTCCTCCTCTATGTATATGATGTTGAGGTGACCAGGCCAGTGCCTGTGCTGGAGTGGAAACTGGGATGTGGAGCAGCAGCAGCAGCTTTGGTAAGATGATACCTAAAGGGTGCCCCTAAGCAACCCAGTTTGGTTTATTTTTTTGGGTGGGTCTGTGACCCCTTGTGATATACCCCTTCCCCCAGCATTGAAGACAGTTTTCCCAAGGTACCCTCCAGTTCCCCTTATATTCAATGAGACTGAAGCCAGGTTTCCTCTGGGAAGGTGAGTTTAGTAGGTTAGGTAGTATACAAGGTATGGAGCAAATGAGAGGCTGAAGAGGTGCAGCAGAGAGCCCAAGGAGAAAGGCAGAATAATGTAGGGCACAAAAGAGAGACAGAGGAAATGTGTGGGATCAGAGGTGACTAAGGGGAATGTGAGGAGGAGACCAAATGGGGGTGTAAAAAGAGGGAATCGGCAAGGACAAAACGGCAACTCCCCATCCCAGACATAAGAAAAAAATAAGAGGAATCCCCTTCCAAGGAACAAGTAAAAAGGTCCAAAACTTTTTCATGCATATTTAAGGTTGAATTTTGAACCTGAGATGCTCACACACTGGGGATGCATAGCTTCCTGCTAAAGGCTCAAACCATCTCCAAACACTAAAGGAAAAACTCTACAAACGTATTATTGATTTTGAAGGTTTCATGATGTTAATGCTGATTTTTGAATGCTTTGGGTTTGGCAATACTGCAGATTGTCTTGCTGTATTCTAGGTTCCTGTACAGAGATACAGTCAGACAAGTGGTACCAGAAAGGGACTTATCAGCAAAAAACACAGGAACAGCTAACTGTGGGAGAAAACTTAGGCAAAGTTCTAGGTTTCTTCTTGGTTAAGTTCAAAATAAAAGGCAAACCCCAGTGAGGGCATAAAGGTGAGCAATGTCCAGTGTGCAAGTGCAGTTTTGAGCTGAAAAAGCCACTTGAGGTTCTCTGTGATTTCCATATCAAGAGTGCTCAGTTTAAACATAAAAACATGTTTTTGTTTTTGCTTTCTGGCTGCCAGCCCTGTAACCACAATTTGGTTGCTAATGAAAGAGAAGTTGTGTTCCTTCCTTCTCATATATCACCACCAGCAATAAAGGTTGTGGAGTCCCAATTTAGGCTCTCAGTTCCACTTGTTCAACTCCCAAATCTTCAGATTATAGCTTCACGTACACCTGTGAGCACCTTTGTGACTTCAATGGGTTTGCTGATTGTAATTTTGGCCTGGTCCACACTAACCCCCCACTTCGAACTAAGATACGCAACTTCAGCTACATTAATAACCTTAGTTCGAACTTACCGCGGGTCCAGACGCAGCAGGCAGGCTCCCCCATCGACTCCGCGTACTCCTCTCGCGGAGCAGGAGTACCGGCGTCGACGGCGAGCACTTCCAGGATCGATCCGGGATCGATTTATCGCGTCTAGACAAGACGCGAGTAATCGATCCCAGAAGATCGATTGCTTACCGCCGGACCCGGAGGTAAGTATAGACGTACCCTTAGTGAACAATTCCATTGAAAATGCAGTAAAATCTCTCTCTCAGCTATGTTAGCTTTGCAGGGCAAAAAAAAAAAAAAAAAAAAAAAAAAAAAAAGGCTGTAAACTGATTTTTTTGTGCCAAAGTAAGCAGATATGATTCTGGATGCCCACTGGGAGTGGACTATATGCCTAAGAAATCTCCATTTTTACATAGTTATTTTTCAGAAAAGAATGAAAATGTAAATATTTTTTGTGACATAACTGGGTCACATTTGAAATTTTTCCTTTTCTCTCAGTTGGATAAAATGAGTTGTTTAGGTGGCCATTTTTGTTGGACAGTATTCTTAGAGCTGTAGTGAATCAAAGTTCAGGGATTTATATATTGTACTGTTACTAAAAACTACTGTACAGCTGCGAGTCAGTAATTGTACAGCATCCCTGCAGTGGCTTGAAGCTATTCCTTTTAAATAAAGAATAATCTGAAATATTTAATATTTTAATTTGAAATAGAAAAATGTGAGCATTCAAAGAAATGGATCTTTTGAAATTGTAACTATCAATTTGCACTACCTTGGAAGTAAGAGCCAAATATACCCTCATGCAATTCATTGATGTCAATATCAACCGAAGTGGAAAGTTTTCTTAAATGAAGTGGAAATCTTTTCTTAAGTGAAAGCTTGACATTTCAGAACATTACACAAACCAAAAGTTGACTCCCCCCTACCCACTCCCCAATAATCACACAATCCACAATTTTCACATCCACAATTTCTACCTGCTTATGAAGATAATGCAGTGGAATTTGGGAGGGCTATGCTTTGTGTGTTTCAGTGAGACATTTACAACTACCCTTACACTAGTTGTGCCCGTGTCATCCAAAGGGAAGCAGCCCTTGGTCTACCAAACTGGGCAGAATATGAACTTCATTCACTTTCTAAAACTGAATGTCTAAACAAAGCTCTACCCCTTTTTGAAGTTTCAGTTCTAACAGTTTTATGCTATGTTTATTGATCATGCTTGGAAGAGATTTCTGATCACATTTCTTTTCTATTATCCTGCTATTGTTTTACAAACTTAATTGTGGACATGCTTTACTATGAGGAGTGCCATGTTTCAAAGTTCAACAATTGTCTAGCAATAGTAAGATGATATAGATTTACCAGTTTCAAAACTTTTTTCTCAGCCATCTGTAATTCAACAGGTAATAGATTTTCTTCAAGCTTTAACACACCCTTCCCCTTTTGGCTGAGATCAAGCACAGAACATTTCAGACACAAAGGAAAATAAAATTGGAAAATTGTGAGTTTAGCAAGAAAAAGAATTATAACTGAAACTGATTTGCAAACTTGCATTTGCTCTGGGGCAACAGTTCTAATATGTTGATATGTCTCCACTCAATCAGCACTCCAGCAGATTTTTTCTGCCAAATATGTATTCCCCTGTGGCCATGAAGGCCTGTTAAAAAGTTTGGATTTAAGACAAACCTAGAGATAACTTGGAACCTCAAGTTTAAGGCTATCATTCAAATTGTTTAACACTTCTCTAGTTTACACAGATTCAAACATAGCCCACTTCTAAAATTTATTTTAGGCATTCAGATACTGCAGTGATAAATTCTCTGTAACAACCTGATCCAAAGCCCACTGGAGTCAAGAACAGATACTAAACCACAGATCCATAAAAGGATGTAGGTGCCTAATTCCCCACTTTAACCACCTCCCACCCCATTCCTCCTCCAGCCTATTGGATCTGGCCCCTCAGTTAAGATAGGCAGGAGAATGCCTATTTCCACCTAGTTTGAGGATCCCACTGGGACTTAATTGTGAGATAGGCATCTGGACACTTTGGGCATGTTTACACTTACCATGGATCGATGCTGCGGCAATCGATCCAGCGGGTCTAGTTAAAACCCGCTAAATCGACTGCAGATCGCTCTCCCATCGACTCTGGTACTCCACTGGAACGAGAAACATAAGGTAAGTTGACAGGAGAGTTTCTCCCGTTGACCCAGCACGGTGTAGACACCGCAATAAGTCGACCTAAAGTATGTCAACTCCAGCTACGTTATTCACATAGCTGGAGTGGTGTAACTTAGGTCAATTTAGCGCAAATCTGCACTACGGGGTTTAGTGTTGTGGATATGCCCAGTGGCAGAAAATTAGGTGTCTAGGGGACTTTTACAGCAAAAATGTAGGTGCTGAGGGATTTTAGCCACATATAGGATTAGGTGGCAATTAAGCAGGGGTTTGGAGGATCTTGGTGGTGCCTACATTTTGGACTAAAGTGCCTAAAGTAGGGAGCTAGGTCCCCTAAGTCCTTTTATGGATCTGAGTCCTAATGTAGGTACAATGCACAGTCCAGGGCTGCTGTGTGAATGCTCATACAGCTTAGCAATATGAGCAATATAGCTCTGTGTAGTTCCTCTGCAGAAATTCAGCTTACTTTTGCTTTATATGGTTACATGTATCGAGGGAGACTATGCCAGACTGGGGAAGACACTTAAGGAAATCGAGGCTCAGGTGATCTTCAGTGGGATTCTGCCTGTTCCTAGAGAAGGGCAACAAAGGTGTGACAAGATTATGATGATCAACAGATGGCTCAGGCAGTGATGCTATAAGGAGGGCTTTGGGATGTATGGCCACTGGGAAGCATTCATGGACAGAGGACTGTTCTCTCGGGATGGACTTCACCTGATTAGGGAGGGAAATAGACTTCTAGGATGGAGGCTGGCACAACTGATTAAGAGAGCTTTAAACTAGGAATTCGGGGGAGATGGTTGGGAGATGTCCAGGTAATCTCCACGCCGGATTTTAACATTGAGAGGGAAGAAAACGAAGTAAGAAAGGATACAACCGTGGGTAGGAGAATGGACATAAGGAGGAAGGGTAGTGTAGATACCAGTCTAATAGGTGATACTGGTGGTAGAATTTCTGTGCCTAATCGGGTAAAGAATGTGAGAGAAGCCAAACAGCAAAAATTAAGATGTTTGTACACTAATGCAAGGAGCCTAGGTAACAAAATGGAGGAACTAGAGCTATTGGTGCAGGAAGTGAAACCAGATATTATAGGGATAACAGAAACATGGTGGAATAGTAGTCATGACTGGAGTACAGGTATTGAAGGGTATGTGCTGTTTAGGAAAGATAGAAATAAAGGCAAAGGTGGTGGAGTAGCATTGTATATCAATGATGAGGTAGACTGTAAAGAAATAAGAAGTGATGGAACGGATAAGACAGTCTGTCTGGGCAAAAATCACATTGGGGAAGAAAGCTACTAGAGCCTCCCCTGGATTAGTGCTTGGGGTGTGCTACAGACCACTGGGATCCGATTTGTATATGGATAGAGACCTCTTTAATGTTTTTAATGAAGTAAATACTAATGGGAATTGTGTGATCATGGGAGACTTTAACTTCCCAGATATAGACTGGAGGACAAGTGCTAGTAGTAATAATAGGGCTCAGATTTTCCTGGATGCGATAGCTGATGGATTCCTTCACCAGGTAGTTGCTGAACCAACAAGAGGGGTTGCCATTTTAGATTTGGTTTTGGTGAGTAGTGAGGATCTCATAGAAGAAATAGTTGTAGGGGGCAATCTTGGTTCGAGTGATCATGAGCTAATTCAGTTCAAACTAAATGGAAGGATAAACAAAACTAGATCTGTGACTAGGGTTTTTGATTTCAAAAGGGCTAACTTTAAAAAATTAAGGAAATTAGTTAGGGAAGTAGATTGGACTGAAGAACTTGTGGATCTAAAGGCAGAGGAGGCCTGGATTTACTTCAAGTCAAGGTTGCAGAAACTATCAGAAGCCTGCATCCCAAGAAAGGGGAAAAAACTCATAGGCAGGAGTTGTAGACCAAGCTGGATGAGCAAGCATCTCAGAGAGGTGATTAAGAAAAAGCAGAAAGCCTACAAGGAGTGGAAGATGGGAGGGATCAGCAAGGAAAGCTATCATATTGAGGTCAGAACATGTAGGGATAAAGTGAGAAAGTCCAAAAGCCATGTAGAGTTGGACCTTGCAAAGGGAATTAAAACTAATAGTAAAAGGTTCTATAGCCATATAAATAAGAAGAAAACAAAGAAAGAAGAAGTGGGACCGCTAAACACTGAGGAGGGAGTGGAGATTAAGGATAATTTAGGCATGGCCCAATATCTAAACAAATACTTTGCCTCAGTCTTTAATGAGGCTAATGAGGAGCTTAGGGATAATGGTAGGATGACAAATGGGAATGAGGATATGGAGGTAGATATTACCTCATCCGAGGTAGCAGCCAAACTTGAACAGTTTAATGGGACTAAATCGGGGAGCCCAGATAATCTTCATCCAAGAACATTAAAGGAACCGGCACATGAAATTGTAAACCCATTAGCAAGAATTTTTAATGAATCTGTAAACTCAGGGGTTGTACCGTATGACAGGAGAATTGCTAACATAGTTTCTATTTTTAAGAAAGGAAAAAAAAGTGATCCGGGTAACTACTGTTAGTTTGACATCTGTAGTATGCAAGGTCTTGGAAAAAATTTTGAAGGAGAAAGTAGTTAAGGACATTGAGGTCAATGGTAATTGGGACAAAATACAACATGGTTTTACAAAAGGTAGATCGTGCCAAACCAACCTGAGCTCCTTCTTTGAGAAGGTAACAGATTTTTTCTTGGGATGCATCAGGCGAGGTATTTCCAGTAGAGATAAGGAGGTGTTAGTACAAGGCACTGGTGAGACCTCATCTGGAATATTGTGTGCAGTTCTGGTCTCCCATGTTTAAGAAGGATGAATTCAAACTGGAACAAGTACAGAGAAGGGCTACTAGGATGATCCGAAAAATGGAAAACCTGTCTTATGAAAGGAGACTCAGAGCTTGGCTTGTTTAGCCTAACCAAAAGAAGGCTGAGGGGAGATATGATTGCTCTCTATAAATATATCAGAGGGATAAATACCAGGGAGGGAGAGGAATTATTTAAGCTCAGTACTAATGTGGACACAAGAACAAATGGATATAAACTGGCCATCAGGAAGTTTAGACTTGAAATTAGACAAAGGTTTCTAACCATCAGAGGAGTGAAGTTCTGGAATAGCCTTCCAAGGGGAGCAGTGGAGGCAAAAGACATATCTGGTTTCAAGACTAAGCTTGATAAGTTTATGGAAGGGATGGTATGATGGGATAGCCTAATTTTGGCAATTAATTGATCTTTGACTATTAGCGGTAAATATGCCCAATGGCTTGTGATGGGACACTAGAGAGGGTGGGATCTGAGTTACTACAGAGAATTCTCTCCTGGGTGTCTGGCTGGTGAGTCTTGCCCACATGCTCGGGGTTTAGCTGATTGTCATATTTGGGGTCGGGAAGGAATTTTCCCAGAGTTTTTTCGCCTTCCTCTGCAGCATGGGTCACGGGTCACTTGCTGGAGGATTCTCTGCACCTTGAAGTCTTTAAACCACAAGTTGAGGACTTCAATAGCTTAGACATAGGTCAGGGGTTTGTTACAGGAGTGGGTGGGTGAGATTCTGTGGCCTGTGTTGTGCAGGAGGTCAGACTAGAAGATCTGAATGGTCCCTTCTGACCTTAAAGTCTATATGTGTGAAGTACACCCATAAAGAGTGTTTACAGAAATGGAGCAATCATCCCAGCACTAGAGTTTGTCCTTCGAAGTGTAGGGGGAAGCTTGCATTGCTGCTGCCCATAGCAGAACTGTTCCTTGGAGTTTCCTTTTATCCAGCCTCCAGGGCTGTCAAGTCAGAGAAATAAATAGAAGATATATTTACCATACAGTAGGCTCTGGAATGGCTTTCTCCTTGTTGCTCTGAATATATATTATTTTCATACTCTTCCATGAAAAACTGTTGTTTGTCTTTCTAGAAGAGTAGTAGTTTAACACAAAAACATGGTGGTCCTTTTCTGTTTGTGCCCTGCCCCCGAACCACACATACAACAATATCATTTAGGAGCAGGGTGTCAGCCTTAACTTTCAATTTCCTGGCCTCTCAGTTTGTGTCAGAGCCATGATTTTTTTTTAAGCTTTGATTTTCATGTTTAATTTAAAATCAGGCTGTGTATGTGTCTTCTCAAAAAAGCACGTCTGATGAATCAGTCTTGCACCTTCCATGATTGTATTTTTTACATCAAGTTTAACTGATGTGTGGAATTCCAAACTCTAAACAAGCAGATCAGGCCCTCTTTTGGTTTCTGTGCATCCTTCAGATTCTTATTACCTGTTAAGCATAAATTTATTGTAAGACAAGTGATTGTTAAACACTGCAGTGACCTATCAAACCATTCTTTCATAAGCTCACAATCTCCAGCTTTCTAGTGAAAGACAAGAGTGGGTGTCATCTGACTCGAGAGAATCACCTGTTCCAGAAACATGGGTTGTGTTGCTGGTATTTTCCCCATGCTGCAATGTGTGAAAGCTGGGAAGTTTAAGGGTTTCCCATAGGGCAGATTGTGTCTGGATAAATCAAGATAAAATAGCAGCCAAACATAATTTGATTTCCAATGCCCTTCTCAAGTTATCCTAGGAAGGCAGAGAGGGAAAATGTTGTTTTTGTTTTAATAGTGGAACAACGAACATAGCTGTTTTTCAACCTGCTGAATAAACTACTACAAAAGTATTTCAATACAGTATTTTATGCCAATCAAAGATACAAGGGTATACTTAATTTTATTTTATCATTAGGCCATGACTTTAAAAAATAGGTTAATCAAAATCAGAAATAAACACAAAGATAGTATGACACACTGTATGATCCTTTACTTTATTATTGCTGAAATATGGGATAAAATGTGACTTGATCAGGGATATGAGGCATCAAAGAAAATGCTGCTTATTTGGTGCCTATTAAAATCCCATATTTCAGCAGTAAATCAAACAAAAGATTATATGATACACTACAAAATATTATTATTATTATTTTGTACACTGAATAAAACCTTGTGGGATGCTGTCTTTTAAAAATAAGTAGGGCTATCAAGCAATTAAAAAAATTAATCACAATTAATCGAGCGATTAATTGTGCTGTTATACAATAAAAGAATACCATTTATTTAAATATTTTTGGATGTTTTCTACATTTTCAAATATATTGATTTCAATTATAACACAGAATACAAAAGTGTACAGCACTCATTCTATATTTATTTTTATTACAAATATTTGCACTATAAAAACTAAAAGCAATAGTATTTTTCAGTTCACCTCATACAAGTACTGTAGTGCAATCTCTTTATCATGAAAATTGAACTTACAAATGTAGAATTATGTACAAAAAATAACTGCATTGAAAAATAAAACAATGTAAAACTTTAGAGCCTACAAGTACACTCCGTCCTACTTCAGCCAATCGCTCAGACAACCAAATTTGGTTACAATTTACAAGCGATAATGCTGCCCGCTTCTTGTTTACAATGTCACCTGAAAGTGAGAACAGGTGCTCACATGGCACTGTTGTAGCCAGCATCGTAAGATATTTATGTGCCAGATGTGGTAAAGATTCATGTGTCCCTTCATCTTCAACCACCACTCCAAAGGACATGTGTCCATGCTGATGACGGGTTCTGCTCGATGACGATCCAAAGCAGAGCGAACCGACGTATGTTCATTTTCATCATCTGAGTCAGATGCCACGAGCAGAAGGTTGATTTTCTTCTGTCGTGGTTCAGGTTCTCTAGTTTTCGCATCTGAGTGTTGCTCTTTTAAGACTTCTGTAAGCATGCTCCACACCTCGTCCCTCTCAGATTTTGGAAGGCACTTCTGATTCTTAAACCTTGGGTCGAGTGCTGCAGCTATTTTTAGAAATCTCATATTGGTTTCTTTGCGTTTTGTCAAATCTGCTGTGAAAGTGTTCTTAAAACAAACCTGTGTTGGGTCATCATCCGAGACGGCTATAACGTGAAATATATAGCAGAATGCGGGTAAATTAGAGCTGAAGACGTACAGTTCTCCCCCAAGGAGTTCCATCACAAATGTAATTAACGCATTATTTTTTAACAAGCATCACCAGCATGGAAGCATGTCCTCTGGAATGGTGGCCAAAGCATGAAGGGGCATATGAATGTTTAGCGTATCTGGCATGTAAATACCTTGCAATGCTGGCTACAAAAGTGCCATGCAAACGTCTGTTCTCACTTTCAGGTGACATTGTAAATAAGAAGCAGGGAGCAGCATCTCCTGTAAATGTAAACAAACTTTTTTGTCTAAGCAATAAGCTGAACAAGAAGTAGGACTGAGTGGACTTGTAGGCTCTAAAGTTTTACATTGTTTTGTTTTTGAGAGCAGTTATGTAACAAAAAAAATCTGCATTTGTAAGTTACACTTTCATGTTAAAGAGATTGCACTACAGTACTTGTATGAGGTTAATTGAAAAATACTATTTCTTTTGTTTATTATTTTTACAGTGCAAATATTTGTAATAAAAATAATATAAAGTGACCACTGTACACTTTGTATTCTGTGTTGTAGCAGAAATCAATATATTTGAAAATGTAGAAAAACATCCAAAAATATTTAATAAATTTCAATTGGTATTCTATTGTTTTAACAGTGTGATTAATCACGATTAATTTTTTTAATCGCAATTAATTTTTTGAGTTAATTGGGTGAGTTAACTGCAATTAATTGAAAGCCCTAGTTAAAACCTCTTTGAGATTGATGGGTGTGAACAGTAAGGATAAATTAATCACAGTCCCCCACCAAACACAAAAGGATTATTTTATGTGAACCTGCCCTGGAGTATTGGACAATGTGTGGAGGAGAGGTTTTTGCTGAGTATTGTTTGGGAAAGCGGAGGGGGGAGGGGATGGCAGAGACCAGAGAGAGATAAAGCAAAAGCAAAAGTCTGTAAACAGGGCGTGACCCTGAGAGAAATTTAGAGCGATTCTAGGTCAGGGGTGCTGGCTGCAAAGAAGGTTGGGCCTGTAAGCTAAGAAACTAAGTCCAGATCCACAAAGATATTTAGGCTTCTAACTTCTCTTGGAAGGAGCCTAAATACTTCTGCGGTTCTAGGCCCTATTCCCTTTGCCTTTGGCTCCTTCTGCATTCGGAGAAGCAGGACTTCATACATTCCTTGTAAATAAACAAGATTGCATCAAAAAAAAATCAGCCTCCATCATCAATGTCTACTCCCAACTGGAACATCCCCTGGGCCCCAAACTTTGATTAGCCACGCGGGTTGAAAAGGGATAACAACTGCCTATTCCCTTAGTTTATGCCTGCACTGCAGCTGGAGACAAGTCTCCCAGCATGGGTAGACTGACTTGGGCTAGCTCTACTCAAGCCATCACTTTAAATATAGGCGTGTAGATGTAGCGGCTTGGGTGGCAGCTCAGGCTAGCCACCTGAATTCAGATCCAGTGCATCAGGTGGGCTTGAAAGCCCAAGCTGCAACGTCCACACTGCTATTTGTAGCATGCTAGCTCAAGTAGAACTAGTATGAGTCTATCTACCTGGGCTGGGAGGCTTGCTCCCAGCTGCTGCAGCGTAGACATACTCTTAGTGACCCATCAAAATCTTTGCCAATAGCTAATTCTTTATTCTACTTCCTGCAGAAATCTGGAATGCAATTCATTTGAGACTGGTACATTAGGGCTTGTCTACATGAGTTATTCTGGAATAGTTGTTGGAAGTGAATTAAACTAAACTGGAAAAAAGGCACTTGATTCCAGAATTAATGTCCACACATGGAATTATTCCAGAAAAGCTATTCCACTTTAAATTTGTACCCTGTCTTTATTATGGAAAAACTTTCATGTTTAGACAAGCTCTTGTTTGGGCCCAGTGCTGTGTTCTGGGCACACGTTGATCTGCTTTGACTTGAAGATAAAGTCAGTGGGAGTTCAGGTATGCAAGGAATACAGGGATCAGGTTATTAATATTTACAGTTGTCTAAACTAGTACACTTGCTCCAGTTCAATAGTAAAATCATATAGTATTTAATTTTTTCCAGCAAAGATGTATTTCAGTCTTGGATAGCAGGGTACATTTCTTATTTGAAGACAAATAGAAACGATATTTGTGTGAACACATGGTGTTTCCATCCTAATTGAACAAGAGCACCCATTGTGTAGTCAGAACTCACCCTTTTCCTGGAATTTGACTTAATTAACAACCTATTTGTACATGAAGCAAATTCCAACTCAACTCACCTTTGCTGACTTAGCAGTTAGCCTTCCCTTAAGAGTAACTACTTCCTTCTGCCTAGAGGGACATTTCCACTCCTTTTACATGCAGAGTGGAGTTCAGCTACAACTCTCACACTGAATCAACAGGAATAAATTAGGATTTCCCAGTAGGATTCTGTGACGAGTTGGATCACAGAAACCCCCTTGGGGCTGCCAACCCATGTGCCAAGACTACTTCTGCTCCTGCTTTCCCTGCCAACTTGGGACTCCAGCACCCTGTCCTGTTGAGCCAGACACGCCAATCTGCTCCAACACAGACCCGGGGTCTGAACCACGTGCCCCAAAGCTGCAGACTTAACTGAAAGCAACGTAAGAAGTGTTCCTGTCTTTAACACTCAGATGCCCAACTCCCAATGGGGTCCAAACCCCAAATAAATCTGTTTACCCTGAATAAAGCTTATACAGTGTAAACTCATAAATTGTTCGCCCTCTATAACACTGATAAAGAGATATGCACAGCTGTTTGCCCCCCCCCCAGGAATTAATACATACTCTGGGTTAATTAATAAGTAAAAATGATTTTATTAAATAGAAAAAGTAAGATTTAAGTGGTTCAAAGTAGTAACAGACAACAAAGTGAATTACCAAGTAAAATAAAATAAAACACGCAAGTCTAAGCCTAGTACAGTAATAAAACTGAATACAGATAAAATCTCACCCTCTGAGATGTTTCTATCACAGACTGGACGCCTTCCTAGTCTGGGCACAATCCTTTCCCCTGGTACAGCCCTAGTTCCAGCTCAGGTGGTAGCTAGGGGATTTCTCATGATGGCTGCCCCTTTTCTTCTGTTCCACTCACTTATATCTCTTTTGCATAAGGCGGGAATCCTTTGTCCCTCTGGGTTCTCACCCCTCCTTTTCAGTGGAAATGCACCAGGTTAAAGATGGATTCCATCTCAGGTGACACGATCACATCACTGTAGGACTTCATTACCCACTTGTCAGCACACACGTATACAGGGAGACTTACAAGTAAAACAGAGCCATCTACAGTCAATTGTCCTGGTTAATGGGAGCCATTAAGATTCCAAACCACCATTAACAGCCCACATTTGCATAATTACAATAGGCCTTCAGAGTTATATTTCATATTTCTAGTTTCTGATACAAGAGCGATACATTTATACAAATAGGATGACCACACGCCGCAGATTATAAGCTTTGTAATGATACCTTACAAGAGACCGTTTCCATGAAGCATATTTTAGTTACATTATATTCACACTCATCAGCATACTTTCATAAAATCATATAGAGTGCAACGTCACAGGTTCCAATACCGCTAATGGGATAGATCAGCAGAAGAACCCAGCCAGCCTGTTACAGTTATGGTCCCAGCAAAGTCATCTTTGTCACTTATTTTCCAAACATCAGCCTTCAGCAGCCCTACTGTCTCCTTGTCTGTCTGTTTGCTACTTGCATATGTGTCAAGAAGAGTTGGGTTTTTTTCTTTTTACCCTTTAACATGTTGTTCAATATGTTACTTTAGTAGTTTTTTTTGGGGGGGGGGGCATTCTAACTTTAAACTTTATAAGGCATTTTTCTCTCTTCTGCCCAGCCTCTTGATAATTTTGGTGACTATCCTGAAAACACACTTGTGCTTAACTGTATCAGCACTACTCAAGTGTATAAAGTTAAACATATGTATAAATGTTTGTAGGATAAAAGCCTAGATGTTCATTGAGTAACTTCCTTTCCCTTACTAAAAAACCTACTTTATTTATGAATATTTGCAGACAAACTTTATATAATACATTTTCCTAGATCTCTCTCCATTATTATCTTCTGTGCCTCTTTTACCATCTCTTCCCACTTGACTGCATACACATTCTATCAAAGGGCCATGTGCCTTAAATGTAAAGAAAAATCATGAGTTTGGGCTCTTTTTTTTTACTTCTTTATGGTAAAGAAGATCTGAAAGGGCTTTGGGTGTTTGGTGGTTTTTTATTTTTATTATTATTTTTGTTTTGTGGTGGTGTCTATTTGTGTGTGGGTTTCTTTTTGTTTTTGTTTTTGTTTAGTTTTTAAAGAGGTGTTTTTCCTATTTCTTCCCCCTTTCCTCACAGAAGTGTCAGGAGCATCAAATCATGTGTTTATTATTTTTATAGAGGTCTCCTTGTGAAGGTCTCAAATGTGGATTGTAAATTTTCCCATCCCTTGAATTTGATGAATGAAATGTAAAATCTTTTCTCCTACGTATTCCTCAGGTGTCCATATTGAATAAATGCTAACAAAAAAACAAATGGTTTTAAACACTCTGAATATAAATCATTTCCCCTTTCTAAATTAATCAGATTTCACTTGAATGGTAACTGATATCATAATCCTGCAGGTTCTCCAGTCATCCATAGTGTCTTTCAGGAAGAACAGAGTTGGTGTGACTTACATTTTTAATGTAAAAAACCAAGCAGCCATGTTAATTTTATTTTTTAAATCCTTGTAGGCCTCTTTTTATACATTATCAAGAAGCAAAACAGGGCACAAACTCACTTTTTCTACCTTTGTCAATCACTTTTAAATTCATGGGATTTGCACCAGGGATGAACTTGGTCTATGTGTATTTCCCACCCCTAATTCTCTGTTCCCACTCAGTCCAATCTCTTTCCTTTTGCTCCATAAATTTGCTTCCAATTCTTATCCTACTCTTCTTTACATTCTCTGCTTTTCTCTTTCTTCCCCTCCTACCTTCCTTTACCTCTTCCTGTTTCTCCTCTGTGCTCTTTAAACTTTTACAATTTTAGAAAGCCTCCAATGTGCTGCTACCACTATGCCTCTTTCTTTTAATTCCTCTTCTGGAAGTCTCCATATGAGACACTATTAATTTATCAACAGATTAAAAATATTTTTATAATTATCTGTCAATGTAAATTGCAAAGCTCCTTTGGAAATCCTTTTGTTGATTTGGCCACTTAAATACATTACAGTGAGAAAGATGAGGGTTGCCTAATGTCAGTAAGATAAGCTTCCTGCCTTGAAACTGTTTAGATTTGATTGCATTGCATTATAGAATGCATCATTACTAGTTTAACCTCTCAAAGGTTTTCAGCTGCTGTTTTATTTAGCTATACCGAATACACTGCCTACAGCAACTCTGGGCAATGATTCCCCCAGTGGCATGCATGAGCTGCCCTGTTCTACTGCAAAAATACATTATGGCTGAATTTGCCCTGAGAGTTTGGAAAGATCTAAGGTCTTTGGAGACTAAAAATGTGTTTTTTCTTTGTTTTAGCTGGCAGTATGAGCCTCTGGCATTTTAAAGTGCAAGTCATTAGCATCCACAAGGGTGATGTTAATATGTCTGTGTTTCAATCTCAGGACATTTTCCAGTTGTTTCTGCCACAACAATCTCTGCCATCTCAGTGCTTTTTAAGCCCCATGTGAATTAAAGGAAGCTTTGCAATGCCAGCAGGAATCACTGTAGACTTCAGCTGAAACCAGTTGCTACCTGACTTACTCTTTGCAGTAGATGCCACTGAGATTGAAAGTCACTGTCATCCAGCGCTACTGGGGGGGAAAAAGAGAGACATAATGCTTAATAACATTAAAGTAGACTAAAAGTAAAGCTGAGAGATTTTGGAAAAATTCACCTAGTTTGCAATGGCAATTTTTTTTTTATTTTAACTTTTCCTGAGCTTAGGTTGATTTTTTTGTGAACCCTCCATACAATTAATAGTGCAAAGAAAAATACAACAGCAGAACAGCCAGAAAGAAAAGAAAAACAAATAGTGGATCAATTGGATGTAGTCCGGAGAGCAGCCTGAGGGACCAGATGACAGTCATAATTGAGGCAAGGGATGGAATCTGTGAAGGAAAGGGAATGTCATGTGGGAAATGCAATGAGGCAAGAAAGGAGGATCAAGGGTCTTTCACCCATCCTGTAACAGCTGAGTATAGATGACAAGCATGTTTGGTCAATTGCTGCTTGCTTTAACCAGCAGGGACATAAATATTCCCCCTTCCCTTTTAGAATACTTTACTGTATTCCCTTCAGTTCCCAGCTCAGACATAATCTTCTTTGCCATGACCAAGAGAAATGTAACCTAAACAGCATGGGGGAGGGAAAGAGAGAGGAGGTGTGAATATTAACACAGACAAAACCAAAACCACAAACATTTTGGCTATTATTGCCATTTTCTGGCCTTTTATTTAGGCCTCAAGAACACTAAGGCTCTTAAGCACTGGTATGGTGCCAAGTTAATTATTCAAAAATGAGGGCCTGCAGTTGGACCGTATAAGGTTTCATCAGCCTTTATTGCCCAACCATGCCACACAAAAATGAGGACTATAGAAGAGATTTATTGGAGAGCAAAACAACAAACGAAAACTAGATTTCTTTAATTGGTTTGCAGCACCTCTCTCGTTAAAGGAGTCCCCTTCTCAAACGTGTCATAAGTAACACAGCTGGTATTTAATGTACTCTGCAGATGGGTCTTCATTGACACAAAAACAAGTGTGAATTTTGGAACAGGTGTTTGATTTTGGACTTGCTTGCTAGCCAGATTTTAGTGGATGAGTGAGAGCTGGGATGTCAGAGAACTGGAAGTGATCAGTTATAGCAAAGAGAGTACTAAAGAATCTTTCTCAACTCAGCTAGTGAAGTCCTTGAGCTAGTTTTCCCTTCCCACCCTCTCTGTCTTTTCTGTTTAGAATGTAAGCTCTTTGGGGAAAGGACTGATCTCACTACATGTTTGTACAGTGTGTTTTGGCCTCTGGGTGCCACTGTAATATAAATAATGGTACAGTACTCTCGTTTTTCTTCTGATTTTCTATTGGCTTCCGTACTAATTCCTGAAATGGAGGACCCTGGAGAGGACATATCTGCAGTATCAATCAGAAAGAATTCCATCTATCACACATTAATTTTTTGGTACTTTTGCTGCCAGCTCATTTAAGTGGCCTCTCAATAGAGGGGAGAGAAAAGGACACACTCCCGCATACCCGTTGGTAATGGGCATAGTATAAAAACATGAACAGAACAGCTGTTATTGAATTAAATTATCACCTTTGCCATCCTATTCATCAGTAGATGTTGATTTCCTAAGCAGTTCCAGTAGCAAATAAAACCTCTCTCTGGGTATATCTGTACTACAGCGGCTCCAGACGCACAACTACAGTGCTGCAGCTGCGCCGTTGTAGCTCTGTAGTGTAGTATCTTCCTACATTGACTGAAGGGTTTTTTCTGTTGATGTAGTTAATCTCCATCTCTCCGAGAGATGGTAGTTATCTTGATGGAAGAATTCTTACATTGACAGTTTTTCACAACCCTGAGTAATGTAGCTAGGTTGATCTAATTTTTAGACAATGAGAGCTGTGGGTGCGGTGCCTGCGGGCGGACATGTCACTGCTTGGGGGGAGCTGCTCGAGGTAAGCGGCAGCTGGATTCAGCACCCCGCACCCCAACGCCCTGTCCCGAGTCTCTCCCTCCCAGAGCCCGTGCCCTGCAGCCCCTCCCATGCCCCAACCCCCAGCCCTGAGTCCCCTCCCACATCCACACTCCCTCCCTCTTAGTTAACTGGAATTTTTTACTTACCAGCACCCCCCATTTCCCCAACATGCCGGATAACAAAGCTTTTACTGTAACAGTATTTGAATGAAATGGATAGATTCAAACAGCATAGGCATCTTCTTTGTATACCACAGTTTATATGTCCAAGAAATGCTCTGTGTCTGCATTTATATAATTATACACCTTACAGTTTAACAGGATACATGTATTTGTGATTTAATATAAAAATAATCTGGCAATATTATATTCTTTACCCAACCAGCACAGAGTTCAGAACATTCTATAGTAATTTCCATCCTATGGTGCTCACTTACAAGTGATAGTTAAGAAATAAGTAAAATGAAGTTTATTAATATGTATTTATATCTTATATATTTATATCTAAATTAAAAATACATATATAGATGAAAGTAAGACATTCATAAGTTTATAGACTCAGTGTTTGAAGCGTCACAACTCCAAATTATGGCCCAGAGTAGTACTTTTTTTGTGTGTGTGGATAATTAATTTGTACATATTGTGACAAAGTTCCTCCTCTATCTTGGTGGGTCCTGCGCTTATTGGCGGATTTTCTTGCCTCAGAGATTCACCATGTGAGTTGGGGAACAGCCCAGAGACCTTCCCCTCTGGAAGAACCCACAGTCCAGGTCAATTGGGAGGTTTGGGGGGAACCCGGGCCCGCCCTCTACTCCGGGTTCCAGCCCAGGGCCCTGTGGACTGCAGCTGTCTATAGTGCCTCCTGTAACAGCTGCATGACAGCTACAACTCCCTGGGCTACTTCCCCATGGCCTTCTCCAAACACCTTCCTTATTATCACCACAGGACCTTCCTCCTGGTGTCTGATAACGCTTGTGCTCCTCAGTCCTCCAGCAGCACACCCTCTCCCTCTTAGCTCCTTGCGCCTCTTGCTCCCAGTTCCTCACACTCGCACCACAAACTGAAGTGAGCTCCTTTTAAAACCCAGGTGCCCTGATTAGCCTGCCTTATGGTTCTAGCAGGTTCCTGATTACTCTAGTGCAGCCCCTGCTCTGGTCACTCAGGGAACAGAAAACTACTCATCCAATGACCAGTATATTTGCTCTCTACCAGACTCCTGTACCCCACTGGTCTGGGTCTGTCACAATATACATATAAAACAATACTATACATATGAAATGATGAGGTCTAAATTAGCTGTTATCACTCAAGAAAGAGATCTTGGCATCATTATGAATAGTTCTCTGAAAACATTCACTCAATGTGTCGCGGCAGTCAAAAATGTTAACAAAATGTTGGGGGAATCATTAGGAAAAGGATAGATAATAAGACAGAAAATACCATATTGACTCTATGTAAATCCATGGTACGCCTACATCTTGAATACTGCATGCAGATGTGGTCACCCCATCTCAAAAAAGATATATTGGAATTGGAAAAGATACAGAAATGATTAGGGGTATGGAACAGTTTCCATATGAGGAGAAATTAATAAGACTGGGACTGTTCAGCTTTGGAAAGATACGATTGGGGGGGATATGATAGAGGTCTATACAATCATGACTGGTGTGGAGAAAGTAAATAAGGAAGTGTTATTTACTCCTTCCTACAACACAAGAACTAGGAGCCACCAAGATAAATTCATGAAGGATAGGTCCATCAATGGCTACTAGCCAGGATGGGCAGGGATGGTGTCCCTAGTCTCTGTTTGTTAGAAGCTGGGAAGCTGGGTGACAGGGGATGGATCACTTGATGGTTACTTGTTCTGTTTATTCCTTCTGAAGCACCTGGCACTGACAACTGTCAAAAGACAGGATACTAGGCTAGATGGACCATTAGTCTGACCTAATATGGCCGTTCTTATGTTCTTATGTACATATAACAATAAACTAAACACATGCAGCCAGACAGCTTTTATATTATTCTTTATTATTTGTATTATAGTAGCACCTAGAGGCCCAATCTAGATCAGGGTTTATGCAAATTCATGAACACGTTATTCACATTAATTCATGCTCACTAAATTGGTCGGCATTGTTCATACACTGGCCTACAAGTAACTGAAGACTTGGGTGTAAATTTCAACTTTTGATTGCCTTGCCTCCCTTCTGGACAGATGAGTGAGCAAAAGTTATAGATCTAGAAAATGGATACTTGTGTGGGAAGTAGAGATGAATACCACCAGATCAACAGTATAGGCTTTCTGCTCATCCTGTTAAACATTTACCATGCTATTCAGAGTGGTATATACATGGGCTCTGTGGTCTTTAGTCCACTGTTGTTTTTTTAAATGAGGTTACTTTGGGACTTAGTCCATTTCCCTGTTGTCATTTCAGCGCCGCTGCTGCTTACTGGCCTTACAAAAGATTGAATTTCCAGTTGTGCAATTTCCAAGGTTTGTTTTCTTTCCCCCCCCCCCATGTTCATTTGCAAGCCTAATAGCTATGCTCAGACCCCCACAGGACAGCGAACCTGGGGGGCAAATTGCAAGTAAGCTTGTGAACTTTCTATGAGTTGCTTCTTTGCCAAAGGGGGGAACAAATCAGTGCAGCTGCAGGAAAAATGTCTCCTCTTTATACTTACAAATCACGTGTCAACAATTAATGTGATGAGTGCTTTTTCAGTAGTATACTGTGTTTAATTCATTTATTTTATTCAAGCAAAATGTATCATTTAGAAGTTCTACAGAATATTAAGAAATCTGATGAAGACAAGACTTTGACTTAAATGTTTATTTTTATATCAATCGTTAGGTACAGAAACTTTTATAATTTTTTTAACTGTTTTTAAGGTCTGAATTTTCAAAAAATGACTTCAGAGTTTTGCATCAAAATATGTATCTGCTTGTGCAGTCAGCTGCATATGAAACTATGGAGCTGCATTTGCAAATCTGGTAAGTGCATATATGATCTATGTTTCTCAAAGTTGGCCCTTAGAGTAAGTTTCTCTGCCAATGTACCTCAACCTTGCTCTGGAGACACCATTTCTAAGGGGAAAGAGTTACTTCAGCCTCTCTGCCAGTTTGTGGCTTTTCTCAGTTTGCCAAGGTAGGCACCAAATTGAGAGAAGAAGAAGCATGTGGAGAGGAGACAGGCTTCTTTTTTATGGCATAGATACATGCCCAATAGGAAATGTACTGGGGCTACTAAATATTTTGGTTACGCCTAGAGAAAAGCCTGGCCTGGAACACTGGATCCAAAACCACCAGCTCTGAACCATGGGGAAGCTCTAGGTCTGGATCCTGACCTGGTCTGGATGTGAACTTTTCAGTTTGGCTATACTGTTGCTCTACAGGGAGCCTGAACTGGAACTCCCCAAAATTTTAAATGTGAATTCAAGACCAGATTGCAACACTATGACTTAGACCCATTTCTAGTCCATATTAAACCTGGACCAGATGTTAAGCAGTAATCCAGAGGTGATAGGTAATGGGTAACAGACCCTGAGTTATCCAATCCTCTTGTCAATAATGAATAGTATTGTAGGTCATTTCAATAAATATCAGATCATTAAGATGATTAATCTTTGATTTTAAGTACACCTCTACCCCGATATAATGCTGTCCTCAGGAGCCAAAAAAATCTTACCGCGTTATAGGTGAAACCGCGTTATATCGAACTTGCTTTGATCCACTGGAGTGCGCAGCTCCCCCCCCCCCCGGAGCACTGCTTTACCACGTTATATCTGAATTCGTATTATATCGGGTCACATTATATCGGGGTAGAGGTGTATATTGTTTTTCTTTCTTTACTTCAAACAGCAATAGCTAGATGTGGCTTAGCTTTACTACATTATTATGCAGTAGAGCATTATTATTCATTTATATAGCACTAAGGAAGTTCATGGCATGGTATAATGGATAGAAACATACAATGTTCCTGCCCCAGAGGTCATAAAACCTGTTGGTATGAGTCAGTACAGTACAGAACACACACAAAAGTGGGGTCTACAGCTGGTATACTTTCTGGAACAGATGGCTCTTCATGAGACTTTTTGAAACAGAGTGAAGGCATTTGGTGAACATTAATGAAAAGGTTGACAGGTGTGCAGGGTAATGTGAAAGAAGGAATAGTCAGGAGTAGACAAAGGCCATGTCTACTCTACAAACTATTGCCAATGCAAGTTACATTGGCATAGTGGATGGAGGAAGCTGTAGACATGTTATATCTTGATGTTAATTAGGCTTTTGACACAGTCCCACATGACATTCTCATAAACAAAATAGGGAAATGTGGTCTAGATGAAATTACTATAATGTGGGTACACAACTGGTTGAAATACTGTACTCAAAGGGTAGTTATCAATGGTTAACTGTCAAACGGGGAAGACGTATCTAGTGAGGTCCCACGGGTCAGTCCTGAGACTGATTCTGTTCAATGTTTTCATTAATGACTTGGATAATGGAGTGGATATGATGCTTATTAAATGTGCAGATGACAGCAAACTGGGAGGCATTGCAAGCCCTTTGAGGCTGGGATTAGAATTCAAAATGACCTTGACAAATTGGAGAATTGGTCTGAAATCAATAAGATGAAATTAAAAAAGGCAAGTACAAAATATCTCACTTACAAAGGAAAAATCAAATGCACAAATACAAAATAAGGAATAACTAGCTAGGTGGTAGTACTACTGAAAAGGATGTTGGGGTTATAGTGGATCACAAATGGAGTATGAGTCAACAATGTGATGTGATTGCACCAAAGGCTAATATTATTCTGGGGTGTATTAATAGGAGTGTCATAAGACACGGAAGGTAATTGTCCCCTGAACTTGGCAGTGGTAAGGCCTCATCTGGAGTACTGTGTCCAATTCTGGGTGCCAGAGTTTAGGAAAAATGTGGACAAATTGGAGAGAGTCCAGCAGAGGCAACAAAAATGATGAAAGAGTTAGAAAACTGACCTATGAGGAAAGATTAAAAAAACTGGGCATGTTTAGTCTTGAGAGAAAAAAAACTGAGGGAGGACCTGATAAGTCTTCAAAAATGTTAAGGGCTATTATAAAGAGGTGGGCGATCCATTGTTCTCCATGTCCACTGAGCTAGAACCAGAGGTAATAAGTATGCAGCAAGGGAGCTTTAAGGTTATATATTAGGAAAAACTTTCTAACTATAAGGGTAGTTAAGCTCTTGAATAGGCTTCCAAGGGAGGTTGTAAAGAATCCCAATCAACAGGTTGCACAATCACCTGTCAGGGATGGTTTAGGTTTACTTGGTCCTGGCTCAGGATAGGGGCCTGGACTAAATGACTTCTCAAAGTCTCTTCCAACCCTACCTATCTATGATTCTGTAAACAGAATTCAACCCAGATATCAGAAATAAAAAGCCAGCAGATAATGTCTTGTGCTGTTTTTTTCTTTGCTGTAACTTGTGCATTTTTATAAAACCCTTTAAAAGCTTATACATATTTTACTGCCAAGAAGAGTAGACAACAACATGTGGTCCTGTGATAATGTAACAGATGCCAATGTGATGAAAGTATTCTGTGCAGGCACATCTTAGTAGAGGCCCACTGTAGTTGTAACTGTTGTTGTTTTGATTTAATTTCTTATTGTTTGTTTGCAAAAACTGAGTTTTGTGAGGGCATCATATTATTTAGCGGTTAATGGCCATAAGCAGTTTTCTTTGTGTTTTTTTAAAAAATCAGTATTCCTTTTTATATAAATGCAAGAGCAGTACATCAGACTTCCCAGATGAACAATTGTCTGAGGATAATAGCTACAGGAGACTCTTGCGCTTCTGATTTGCATTTCTATAGCCCTTTCCATTTGAGGCTCCAAATGCACTTTACAAACAATAATAAATTTAGCTTCACAATGTCTTGGTAATGTAGGCAAGTATTGTCCACATTTTATAAATGGGAAAACTGAAGCACAGAGATATTAAAGTCAAGTTTTCAAGAGGAATCACTGATTCTTATTTTTATTTTGGTATGCCTCAATTCTTCAGCGCCCAATTTGAGAATTCCCTAATACCACCCATAGTGTCATCAAATCAATAGCTGAAAGCAACATGAAAAAGTTATTACAGGGCTAGTGTAAATTCTGCAGCCTCCTCCTATGTTTGAGATGTAATAGAAACACTGTAGTTCAGTAGTCTAGGTGGACATTTAGGACATCTTCCAAAAATCTCATTTTAGGTTTCATAAAGTCTAAGGCCTGAAGGGATCATTATGATCATCTGATCTGATGTCCTGCATAACACAGGCCACAGAATTTCACACAGTGCATCCTGCTCATAACTTGTGGTTGAACTAAAGCATATATTTTAGAAAGTCATCCAATCTCAATTAAAAGGCTACAAGTTATGGTGAATTTAATCTGTTCAAATGGTTAATTACCCTCACTGTTAAAAATTTGCATCCACATGTAAAAAATTGCATCTTGTATGTATTATCTTAACTGGTCAGAGCACTGTTAAAAAAAACATATATTCTTACACTTACAACATAATGTTAGTGTGATAGATGAAAAGTGATTCAAATATTTTCTCCTTACCGTTGGTCTTCGGTTGTGTTAATTAGAGTGGACAGAAACAAAAGGTGAGGAAAAACAATTTGTGAGATATTAAAAGATCTTACAATCTGTCTGAACAATAAACAGTCCTCAGCAGAGAAAGGAATCTCATAGTATAATCCACCATAAACAATATCTCACAGATCTGAAAAGGTTAGGCCCTAAACCTGGCAGCTGATCTGTGTGGACAGATCCCTACATCCACGTGGAGCCCTATAGACTTCAGTGGATATCTACACATTCAGCAGGATCAGGGCCTTACTGGGTTACATTCATTGCTTAGGTTCTATGGGCTTCTATCCAGGTCTCCTGTGAAGGAAATTCCTCACAAAGCTACCTCAGCATAGCTACATCCCTCAGCTGTGAAAAATCTAAACCCCTGAGAGACATAGTTAAGCTGACCTAGCCCCTGGTGTACACAGCAACCTAACTACCGCCTTTCAGGGAGGTAGATTACCTTGAGCGAGGGAGAGATCCCCTCCCATCACTGTAGGGTCTACACTGAAGTGCTACATGGTGCAACGCAGCTGCAGTGCTGCAGCTGTGCTGCAGTAGCATTTTAAGTGTCGGCATAGCTAAGGCTGCGAGTCTGTCATGGAGGTCACAGAAGTCACAGCGTGATTTCTGCAGCGGCTGGTGAGTCTGGCCCGGGGCTGCCCAAGCAGCTCAGGCAGCCCCTAGGCCAGCTGCACCAGCCACTGCTGGGGCAGTCTCAGGCCACCCACTACCCCCCACTCCAGCAGTAGCGGGGGTCTCGGGCCACCACGCCCCCTGTTTCCCCACAGCAGCAGCAGGGGTCGCAGGCCATGACTGTTGCATGATGCCCCTCCCCCCCCAGCACCAGCGAGGGTCCCAGCCCATGCACCGCAGCACACCCCCCCAGAGCACCCGCAGCACTCCTCGGCTGCCCCCCCCCACCCAGAGCACCCAAGATTTAGTCAGGGGTATATAGTACAAGTCATGGACAGGTCACGGGCCATGAATTTTTGTTTACTGTCCGTGATGACTTTTACTAAAAATACCCGTGACTAAAATGTAGCCTTAGGCATAGCCTGAATCACAGTAGCATCAGGCATCTGTAATTCTGTGCTCAAGCAAAGCCAGAATGGCCAGTGTAGTGCATAGAATAGAATTTGAAGTAGCCAGGGTTCAAAGCAGCCCTTCCCTTGTGAAGGGTAGCATTGACACCATTAATAATATATACCTATCTCATAGAGCTGGAAGAGACCTTGAAAGGTCATAAAGTCCAGTTCCTTGCCTTCACTAGGCAGGACCAAGTACTGTCCCCTTGGCCCCCTCAAGGTTTGAACTCATGACCTTCGGTTTAGCAGGCCAATGCTCAAACCACTGAGCTATTCCTCCCATTGCTTACTATACTCTAGTGGTGTATTCCTGCTCTGGCACAGCTATACCTATGGGAATGGTATCCACAGGGGTGAATCTAGCCGTTGTATGTAAAGGTATTTAGCACTTATAGCTTTGGAGCTTTAAAATTCTACCTGAACTATATGGGATTTTCTACTCTGCAAGCATAATAGAGGGGTTTTTTTCATTCATCTTCACATTTAATATATTCTGCAATTGTCCCAAACAAATGATAAATTTGTCTTTTACAAAAGTGCCTTATTGTGCCTTGATTGCTTATTTTATGCTTTAATAATTCATATTTTTCATAATTTATAATGTCACTTATTTGAGCTAGACACAGTTTATTTCCAGTGGGACAAAGTAATCCATTTACAAAGAAATATTTACATGTAGACTTCCCAAATGAAACACTAACAATATCACTGTCCCACCGTGAACTTTCAAATGTCACTAAAAGACATTGGACGCTCAGATATAAGGTAATGGGATGATTTATATTCTGTCTTGCAGCACTCTGGTAATATAGTGCTTTATTTTTCACTAGCGCTGTAAATCTGAATGACCAACCTTAAATGCCATGTTTATCTTTAAATTTGAACATTAGCATTGAACTTCTCATGCATCAACACCGTGTTATGCATTACTCAAAGACAATGAATTAAAAAAAAATGAATAGGGGCCTGTTTACAATCAGGTCTGACTTATTTCCAAACTTTCCCTGCTTATCAGAATACATTTTACAGAGTATTGGTTTCTATAGTCTTAAAAATAAGGTCGATGTCCATTTAATCATTTACTCCACCAGCCTTTCAGGTATAGGAAAATTTATGGTCTTAAACATTGGGCCATTGCAGACTTTTGTTCTGGAGCTGTAGACTTCCCAGGCAGGTTCACACAATGCTGCAACCCCCAGGGCATGGGATCCCCACCCCATCTGAGATGTTGAAAGGCTGTAGTGATATTTCCTGCTCATGATCCAGAATCTCATTGTGTTGAATAAGGGCCAGAACTTAGGTGCCTGAGTCCCAATTTTAGGTGCCTCTGCAATCCACAAAACCCTCTCTTCATTGCAGCCTAATTCTGTAGGCCTCGAACACACTTGGTGCCTAAATTTTCACTGTAAAAGTTCTCTACGTTTTTGACTCTGGGCATGTGCTCTGTTGCCTAACTCTAGATGCCTGGGGCTTTACGTCTATCCCCCAGTGGGATCCTGAAACCAGGGGAAGGGCATTTCCACCACCTATCTTGCCTGCAGGGCCTGATCTGATAGGCTTGCTCAGAAGCCACCTAATTCCATGCACTAGCATGCCAGGGGTGGAGGTAGGAGCTTGAGCTCAGTAGTTAGTGTACTAACCCAGGATGTGAAAGACTGTGGTTTAATTCCTCCTTCTACCAGATGAGAAGGGATTGGAACGGAGATCTCCCACTTCTCAGGTGAGTGTCCTAACCACTGGACTAGACTCAGTCTCTGGCTGAATTAATATTTAATTAACATGGAATGGTTTCAACAAGAGAGAGAGAGAGAAATCCATAACAAAAGAGTCCACAGTCTAGTGACCCTTGCAGTAAGAGACCTGAATCAAATGGATTTGTAGATGTCCCCATATTTGCTTGAACTGTCCTTAAATAGAATATGGTCTTTTGATTACCTGCTGCTGCACTTCAGTGCTCCTACCCTTTCGCAAATACTTCACTAAGAGAACAAACTTTGAAGTAAAGAAAACTGACTCACTATTAACAAGACTTATTTTGAAGATCATGTTTTAACTTGTTAGCAGTTTAATTCTCTTTAAAGATTAACAAGGCTAATTATTTATCAGATTTCATTATCTTTGTCAGTTTCAATAAGGGTCTTTTGTTATGATGATTAAGGTATTTTAATTGTAGTTTTTCTAAGAGCAATAATTCAATCACACAGTATTTGCTGAATCCATGGGAATCTGGAAAATGCTTTGACAGCTGAACTCTTCTCATGAAATGAAAGCAAAGGAATATATATATAACTAACAAAAAGTGTTTTGCAGTACATCATTAATATAGATTTCCTTATCTGAAGTGACTCACTTTATCTGGGTTCATTAAGCTACTCTCCTTGCATGTCAATTTGCTATCTAGGAACATCAGTACTGAAGGCTTTTCAGGCTAGATTTTAGTCACCTAGCTGATCACTTCTTTTTTTTAGCATATTTGTATGCATGTGGCCATACGCCAAGGTAACTAGCTGCTGCTAAGATGAACGGCTAAATTGGTGGACTGGAAGCAGGGCTCTGGCTTGCTCTTAAAGGGAATGCACGATCTCGTCATTCTTTTCCTTGGGAAATCAGAAGCATTAGAGGGGTGAGGAATAGATATTGTTGCATAGCACAGGTTTGTAAAAGTTTTAAAGTTCCAAGAGTTAAGACTTGAGATGGGCCTATGTAAGAAGAGTCCCCAGGTGCCCCACTACGGCAGCATTCCTGCCTCTTTGCGCCACTCCTACAGCACAAAGGGCCTAAGGATCTGAGCCTAGGCTTTTGGGGGATGAAAGGTAATACAGTACCACTGACAACAGGGTAAGTAGAGTAAGTGATGGGTGGTTTTGAAATTCACAACCACAGTTCTTAAATGTAAGATTATTAAAGTACTCATTTATACTGCGCCAATAGTCTTATCTAGAATAATAGAAATGGAGGGCTAGAAGGCATCTTGAAGGGTCTAGTCTACTGGGCTCTCACCCCGCCTCACTCCCTTCCCCATACACTGGTCTGATTGTATCATCATGCCACTTTCTCTCAGAGCCCTTGCCTGTAAAAATGGTGTTAAAGAATTCCACACACCCACAGATAAAAAGAGCTGTAAATGAAAAGATAAATGTGAGTTGTTCAAGAAGAGATAGATACACATGCTTCTTCACTCATAAAAATATCACTGTGTGGAGGGATGAAGCTAAGCTCAGAGATGTAAGTTCCACTTTCTGAGCCAAACACAATTCAACATTAATAGTACCAAGAAAAGTGTCAGAGCATGTGCCTAAACCAAAGGAAATGAACTAGAAATGAAGGGTCTGATCCTGCAATGTTCTGACCTGCTTCTGCAAGGTGCTAAGTGACTAAGTTTAACTCTTGTTGAAATTTTGACTTCAGCACCTCACAACCTCTAGCCCTAAAACCTGGCATGATATTCCAGTTATGCAACATGATGAATATGTTGATTAAAACTATTGAAATGAAAGATTCATATGACCCTCATCCTATGATCTCAGTGAAGAGCCTGATCCTCTCTCACTTTTCAGATGAACTGTCCAGTGACTTCAGGACAGAAGGTTTGGGGCTCAAGATTAGAACTGTAGTTCCTAAAGAATTATTCCTTAACCCACAACAGAAAAACAAACAAAAATAAATAGCTAAATAATGGGATTAGAGGAATCACATGTTAGGAAGGAAGAGTCTTGAGACTCTAAGCCTGCTCCAGCTGTCTACTGGATTTGTCTAGCTCTAGAAAAATGGGGGTGGGGGATTAACTGGTATCAGGTCATATTAATTTAATGCAAAACTAGAAATTGTATTTATTATATTCCCCTTCTGTTTTTGTTATATCCTTTACATGAAATTCTAATAAAGGTTTCACAAGTGTACACAAATGGCCATTGCTTCCTTACGCATTTTACCACATATCCCAATAGAGTGACATTTTTAGCATGCTTTTCCAAGTTGTTACATTAACAAATTTGCACTGATTTCTTTATCCTGTCATCTAAAGACCACCTTGTAGTAAGACAGTGAACTTTTACAGCATTCCATAGCTGATGCACTGTCTAATGTCACAAATGTCTGCTCAAATTACCTCACTAAGACTTGAGAAGATTCTACATTGTGCCTTCTATTTGAGCTTGATTTGACAGAATCAGTCCCCATGCTAGCTCATGGCACTTATCAGTTAGTCAGCCTTCCTCAGGGAAGAAAATTTAGAGTGCACCATATTCAGTTTTCAAATCAAGCCCTGTCCCCTTAGGAAGCTGTGTGCTGCATTATTAAACAAGATGCCATCAGCCATACCACCATGCTTAAGCATTCAGTCAAATAAAAGACTACATCATTATGTTAACTCTTTTTTACCAGGTTCATTTATGTTTTAGTGATCTGAAATAGAACTCTCAGGGACAAAGAAAACTTTGCTGTATCTCATTTGTCACTTTACTGCCTGATATTATAATATGATGATCTAAATTTGACGCTTTATGAGCTTTTCTAAATTAGAGAGATTTTTAAATAACATAACTGACAGAAATTACCTTACCATTTTGTTTTAGTTATTTTGTGAAAGTACCTGGTTTTTTTTTTGAGGGGGGGAGGAGAGGTTGGTGTGTGTGTGTGTAAATTTGTTTAGATAGTGCAGTCAATTTACACAGTCTTTTGGCTGCTATACTTTTATTTAGGGCCAAAGTCTGATCAGTTACACTAAAGTAAATACTGAGTTACTCAGTTGAAAACAAGGAAGTTATGGTAGTTTAATACCAGTATAAATGAGAGCAGAAATTGGTCCTTAATTTGACAGCCATTCTTCAAAGCCTGTGTTTTTAACATATTATGTTCTTCCACCAATGCAGTATCCAGTAAGATAGATAGATAAAATCAAATTGTGCAAATACTGTAAAGAATTACCAAGTCTTAAAAGTACTTTGTGATATTCCAGTAACACACAAACTACAACCAGAAGCAAGAAACCTGCTCCCACATGAAAATAAACAGATTCAGGATGCATACTTCAATATTTGTTTCAAATCTCCTTGGGTCCTCTCGTTATATTCAGAGTCAGACTTGTACATCTTTATTTATCTTGTCAGAGCAGAAATTGACAAGATTCTCTGAGAAAAGGGGAGATATCCTTTTTAAAGCTTCATGTTGATATAAATATGAAAATGGATTAAACTCTGCTTCCAATTTCCAAACATATGTACTTCAATGAATATTAAATGGTAGACCCATATCATCATCATGACTTATTTACTTTGTAGAGTTTTTATCAAAAAAGGACTGGAGTTTGCTATGGAGCGTGAAACTCCACTGTAATTGAGTTTAGAGTGGTGAAACCACTAAAGAGGCCATGGCCCCAGAGAGTTCCCTGAAACCCACCTGTCAACGGGTGTTACATCACAGCTCAAACAAGCCATGCCTTCCTGTTCCCACTAAAGACGTCTGTGGTGCAAAAAAAAAAAAAAAAAATAGAAATCGAAGTTGCTCCTAGAGAAAAATTCAGCAACAGCTGCACAGTGTCAGCAGAAATAATGATCTGAAACTCAGCCTCCAAGGGATGCTACTCTGGGTCTTAATTCTGTAAGGTGTCATTTCTTTCATTGCAATGCCATTAAGCATGAATGTAATCGAGTGGACATGAAGCACTCATCAAAATAGAACAAATGAAAAAAAGGGAGCGTCAGAGTTTTTTGACAGGAAAAAGTGGATTATGCTTCTAAACAGATACTCTTAAAGGATCCATACATAAAATGGCAACCAGATGAGATTCTGGGTATTTAAATATGTGATTTTGAAATTTCATAGTTACATTGAAAATTTTGTTGCATGAACAAGGTTCATTAAATGAAAATTGAAATTGTGAATAAATCTAGCTCAGGTAGTCACATGTTTGATCAAAATATTTTTTGTGTGGAAAGGCTGAATGATACAGAGAATTGGTAATGGGCTATATAAAGCCTTTTACTTTTAGATCACTGTGAATCCAGTCTAGCAGTAAAATTCTCTGCTCACAGAACTCCAGGATTTCAATGGAGTTAGGGCCAAATTCTCTATAGACATATGTTGATGATAACCTTTGGTCACTACCACCAGATAGCTGTTACATGGTCTTAGTCTTATGTCTAGTGGACAAGTCCCACTACAAAATACATTGCTATATTTTGCAGCAACTGGCAGCCTTGCTTGCAGCTGCTGAATGGCATGGAGAAGGAGCTACTTTCTAAAACTTGACATGGTCCCTCCAATAAAATGTTAAGGGATGTTGGCAGGGCACTATGAAGAGTCTTGTTCTGACCTTGTACTGTACCTATTCTTTGGATAAAAAGAGGGTTTCAGACTTCAGTCAATCTACCATCTTTCACAAACCCCAAATTCATAAAAGGGAAGAGAGTCACATGTTTTCTTTTGGTATCCTCAGCTACATCTTTCCAAGTCACCTATTCAGCAGAATGCATGAAGCTGTGCAGTTAGACTTGATTTATTTCCAAGATCCTCCCCCTTACAGCTTCATTTTAAGAAAACTGCTCCTGGTAGGTTATATCTGTTACACCTACATTAATATCCAGTGCAAATGGATTTTCTGTTTGCACTCTGATTAGTGGTAGTGAAATTGGGGGGGGGAAGAGGAGATAGATTCCTCATATATCATATTGTACATCAAACTCTGCAAAGCCTGCTTTCTACAGGAGCCATGCTGCTCTAGGAACTGTCCTGCTGTAGCTTGCTTCAAAAAATGTTTGCTGGGAGTACATTGCAAATTGTTCTGCGCCACCTACATGACCTTAGCATTCAGGCTTGTTGAAAGAACTGAACTCAGAACTGGACCACTGCTGAGAAATGGATACACGAAAACTTCCAATCCACTCAGGAACCGATTTGGGCTCTCCTCCAGTAGGAGAATGGGGTTGACTATTTCAATTAGTGTAGCTGCTTTCCTAGCTTACCTTAAAGAAGTATTTTTTGGAATCAAGAGGGTCTCATTGCAAACTCAGTGCCTCCCACTGTTTCCAATTACATTCAGCTTCAGATGCAGTCTTATGAGAGGTTCTGAGAACAACCTTAAATAGAAAGTTAACATTTTTTTGCTCTACATTGGAGAAACCTCCTTGCAAGCCAAGGACTGCACTATTCTCCAAATGCTATGTTAAAAATATCATTCTGCAGGCTGTGACAAATTTACTCATGTATTAAAATGAACAAAAACATGTTTTGTAGTGAGACAATTAAAGTTTAATGTCTCTGCTTTGATTTTAATTGAACGAAATGAGCTTTTCCATTTCAAAGTGTATAGCCTGTGTGTTCAAAACAATGTCTCTCTTTTCTCTCTTGATTTGAAACATGGATATTCTGTTAGTACTGATAGGTCAAATTACACTTTTACTGTCTTGGTACAAACTTTTAGGCTTGTTTAAGTCATATATCTGATATCCATTCATTATTACTTTGTTCTCACATAGTGTCCTGTATTTTAGAATTTCAAAGCACTATGCAAGTAAATTTTATTTCACAAACCCTGTTGTTATTGTTGTTATGCTCATCTTACAGATGGGCATACTGAGGCACAAAAAGGCTTAATGCCAAGATTTTTTTTAAATAACTGCCTAAAGCTAGTCTTCCATGCCCAGGTTTAGCAACTCTCATAGGCTCCTGTAGTAGATCCTAGAACGGGGAAAGGAATCCAGCAGTTAAGTGACTCCCAGGCCAATGGGCTGGAGAGTGAAAGCTGTAGGAAGTTGAGTCAGGAGAGAGGTTCCCTGGGATGAGGATCAGATGCTGGTTGTTGAGGAAGCTTGCTATGAATTACAGCACAGACACAGAACTAAAGGGCAGTAGTTTGTGACCCGATGGAGCAAGGTAGGCACCTTGGAGTGGTATCAGAACCTGGATGCTTGTGAAAGTGGAAAAGCTACCTGAATTGTAAACAGGCCCAGGAAGGTGGGATGTGGAGCCCCTGAACCATGGGAAAGGGGTTTAAGAGACCTAAAGAAAGGACCCTCCGGAAAGGCCAGGGGCTGCAGTGTGACTGGCAGAACTCACTTGTTTAGAAAGAGCTGCGTTCTGGGAGAATGGAGCAGAACCAGAACCTGGATGCTGGTGAGCTGGAGAAACCTGCCTTAATCACAGCCTCACCCCAGGAAGAAGGGCTTTGTGGCCCCTGAATCAAGGGGAAGAAGTTTGCGAGGTCAGGGACTAAGGCAGAAGGAGGCCTATAGAAAGGACTGTCCAGAGAGTTTAGGAGGAGGACTGGCAGAGTATTCTGACTCATAGGGAACAAGGGGATTGGATGAGAGCTAGGACCTGAAGTCCTGGAACAAGGGTGAATTAGAAACCCCAAGAAGGAAGAGTTTGGGCCTGAAAGGCCAAGGAGGACTGCATTCTGTAAAGTCATAAATTAGACCCCAAAGGGAGGATGCTATTTAATGCTATTTATGTTCTCTGTACTGTGAATGACTTACTGAGGGAACCAGGAAGGACTGCCACAATATGCCATGATAGGGCATGCTCTGGGACTGCACCAGGCTACAGGCACCTATTTAAGTGCCTCAGTTTTTAAAAGTGCTGAGCCCTCAGACCCTCCTACTGATAGAAAAAAATCTAGGCCTGAATAACTGGATGATGGTCACATAGCAAGTGAGTAGCAGAGCTGAGACTAGAACCTGAATTTCTGGGTGACTGAAAGCATTTTTCCTGAGTTTGGTAAGAGCCTTATGCAGGGACCTAATAAAAGGAAGGCTGATAAGGCTTATTCTAATAAACTCATAAAAACCCTGTACAATTTTAAACCTTATTCAACACTAGTAGAACCTAAAATCAGCCACCTATCTACAGAATCAAAGGAAAAACAATGAGGAGTCCTTGTGGCACCTTAGAGACTAACAAATTTATTTGGGCATAAGCTTTTGTGGGCTAGAACCCACTTTATCAGATGCATGGAGTGGAAAATACAGGAGCAGGTATAAATATATGAAAAGATGGGAGTTGCCTTACCAAGTGTGAGGTCAGTCTAGCGAGACAATTCAATTAACAGTAGGATACCAAGGGAGGAAAAATAACTTTTGTAGTGGTAATGAGAGTGGCCCATTTCAAACAGTTGACAAGAAGGTGTGAGTAACAGTAGGGAAAAATTAGTATAGGGGAAATTAGGTTTAGGTTTTGTAATGGCCCAACCACTCCCAGTCTTTATTCAGATCTAATTTGATGGTGTCCACTTTGCAAATTAATTCCAGTTCTGCAGTTTCACGTTGGAGTCTGTTTTCGAAGTTTTTTTGTTGAAGAATTGCCACTTTTAGGTCTGTTATTGAGTGACCAGGGAGATTGAAGTGTTTGCCTACTGGTTTTTGAATGTTATAATTCCTGATGTCAGATTTGTGTCCATTTATTCTTTTGCGTTGAGACTGTCCGGTTTGGTCAATGTACATGGCAGAGGGGCATAGCTGGCACATGATGGCATATATCACATTGGTAGATGTGCAGGTGAACGAGCCCCTGATGGTGTGGCTGATGTGGTTAGGTCCTAAGATCAAAGGGTGGATTAACTACCACTATCTTCACCCAGGGATTGTCAGCCAATTTTTGAATGGCTAAAATATAAGAATACTCTTCAAAACCTCTGGTTACAACCTGTTCTGTTTTTAACCAAGGGCAGGACACATTTGATCTATGCCCACCGAGGCAATGGGCCTCAATGGGATTGTTAAAGCTGGCAAGGTCCCAGTCTCAAACTCTCAGTGCAGGGTATTCACTACAAATCCCCAGTGAGGAAATCTAAGTGAATTCTAACAGGACAATTTTCAGGGCACAGTAAGAAACTGCTCTCCATGAAAGCCTTCCCACAATAACACAGGATGAAAAAAAGGTGATGGTGATAGGAAATATATTTAAAAGCACGTAAACATAGGCCTGGTCAAAAGCAAAGACTTTTTGAACAAACTTGATGCATGGTCCTAATTAGATCTAGTCAATTTTTTAAAAATTTCAACAACATTTTGAACTTCAAAATTAAAACAAAACAAAACAACAAACAGGATAAGTTGTGATAAAGTGTTCATTAATTTCCCAACCTTCCCATGTTGCAACCAGCTCTAGTTTTAATTTCTATTTTTGGTAAGTACATCCATATCCAGATGATGAGAGCATTAGAAGTGCCTATGGTAATACTGTCAGTATGGTTTTTATGCACAGCCTCTTTTATGTCTGTGATTACTGAATACCTGTCTTGCTTTCAGTCCTGCTCAAGTGTCATACTTTCCTGCATTATTAGGGGACAAAAATGTGCTAGGCACTATACAGAACAAATAGAAAGACATGACATAGGCCCTGCCCCCCAAAATTTACAATCTACTTTTAGATATGATGCAACAAAAAAAAGTAACATACAGTAGGTGGGGAATGGGTAGAGATCAGCGGTTGCAGTGATAGTATCATAGTCATTCACTTTTGGTATGTGCACATCTTGTTGTTTCCATTACATTTATCATTTCATTTTAAAATAGGATAATTCACTTCTTATGGATAACAGTGAGCTATTTAGGGGCGAGTCTTTAAGGAGGGATTTAAATGAGCTGAAACTGGTGCCTGAGTCAACAAGGATAGTGAAGACATTGGATATGAGGTGGACAACATGGATAATAGTGTAGAGATGGAAGTATAACGAGAAAAGGCCTGATTCTCTTCACATTTTCACCAGTTTTCCACCAGAGTAGCTCCATTGACTTCAGTTGAGTTACTCCTGATTTGCATCACTGTAAGAGGAGAATCAAGTACATACTGTAAGAGAACTGCATCTTTATTACTATTGCTGATTCCTATCTGAAATCAACACTGGCACATTCAGGAAGAAAATCTAAATCTGTGTAAGGAGAAAGTGAGAAGTAGAAAAAAAGCTATAGCTAATTATTTGCAGCCATGGTAGGAGGAATTTTAGTTTACTGAATTAGAATTAAGTTCCAAATGTGTCAAGCTTTGAAATATTTCAAAATTGGCATTAATGAAAATATATCTTGTAGTGGAGAGTGGTCAAAATGAAAACACCTCCATCACAGTGGTGAGTTGGAATGATGTCTAAGAGGTCAGACTAGCAAGTTGCAAAAGTGAAATGGAAAACTAGCCTAATATCAGAAAACCTGAGAAAAACTTTTTTAAAGCAACCTTTTAAAAAAGGTTTGTTTGCTATAGTAAGTTTTGACCAGAGATAGTTGAAATATTCATCATTATTTAAGTTCCTTTATGGGTTAGTAAATTGTTTGTGAACTAAGCCTAAAGTTCTTAGAATTTTTTTGGTTTTTTTGTTTGTTTGTTTGGTTGGTTGGTTGGTTGTGTGTGTGTGTGTGTGTGTGTGTAGCCAATATTTTGGATGAATAATTTTCAGTGAGTTCTTCATGAATTGTTCAATTACACTATTCACTCTTTGTAGTTTTTCATCTAAGTTACATCATGTCTCCTCTGCTCCCTGACTGGTTGACTGAAATTTTTAAATAGCTTAATGAATAGTGAACTCTGAATGCAAATTTTCAGATGAATAATCGTTTGTGCTAAAATCTGTGAAACATTCAGGACTTATGAATATTTCCGTGCCTACCCAAATGTTGTACAAGAACATGATCCCATGAACCATAGTGTGATGGCCACAGACCATCAGAGAAAGGGGTTAAGGAGAGCCTATAGGCACAGCTAGCCCTGTCCTGCTATACTTGAGGGGGAATAAAGGAGAGAGCATGGCTCAGTTGAGGGCTGGCTGGCCAAGGAGGATGAGCTCTTCCTCTCTGCCTGAGGGGAAATTTATTTGCAAAGTTGCACTAACTGAAGCAGCCAATGGGGACAGGAGGAGCAGTTAGACTCCAGGAATGATCAACTCATGTGTGAGAAATTGTTTGGGAGACAAGCCTGAATGGAATGACTGGGCACCCCATCGGAAGACTGGGGGGGGGGGGGGGGGGGGGGATGACCCAAGTATCTAGTTGGGTTTGTTTTTTGTTTTGGGACTTTTTGAGGCTGAGCACCTTCAATCCCCTCAAATGGGGATAAGATTGAAGGGACAATTAGCTGGTGGGCTGGAGCCCTGCTAGAGTGGCCACTGGAGGTAGAGATTTCTTTACCCACCCCCTGTCAAGACACCTAGAAGGGCCCAAAAGGGGTACTGCTCACAGCACACTACTACACATAATGAAATGAATGTCACTTTTATCTATGAAAATATTTGCTAATCCATTTTTTGGCTATTCAACGAGCTCTAGTTGTCAATGATATAACAAATAATAACCTTAAAAAGCATTGCACAGCTAAATGTGCAACCGAACAAGGGAAACAACCTTTCATGAATGAACACTTCTTTTAAACATGGCAAACAGAACTCTATGTTTAGTAAAAGTTGCAGCTGTCATACGGGGCAAATCCCAAAGTCTTTATTTGGTCCTTTACTCAAAACTCCCCTTGGCACACAATTAACAACTGAGTGCCAGATCATGCTCCCCTGCCCAATCCATTGCAAATCCTCTGTGTTCAGATCTTACCCCTCCTGTGTGGAAAAGAGGTGGGGTGGTGTGTGTGAGACAACTGTCTCCATGGCATTATCTGTGCTGCTTCGTAGGACCCATCAGAGGCTATTTCATGGGGTTGGAATCCAAGGGGGAGGAGTTTGGCAGGGGCAGGGCAGGGAGTTGGCGGCTCCTTGTTAAGTGTGGGTAGGGTTAGTGGAGGATGCAGTAATGTCAACCCCAAGCATTCAAAAATCATATCAGTCCTCCCAAATTATAAGCCTGTGTTAAAAGTCATAAGATTTTTTTTAAAGTAATAAATTGTGGGTTCTTTATTTTTGCCTCCTGGTTTCTAAGCCTTTGGGTTGTGCTTGTTTCACATTTTCAAGTTTTCTCTGAAACATGAAGAGTAGAAACTTGCTTTTTTTTTTTTAATGAAAGTTAAGATCCTCTAGCAATCTATTGATTCCGGGACCTGAGCTGGTGCCTTAAGAAAGACACTGAAAAGTTGCAAGACTAGTGATAAGATAGAGTTGGCAAAACTGGTGATGCACAGTTCCCCACTGGCTCCATGGAGCCCCAAGAAGCATTACAGAGATTTCTTTTCCCTTAGCCCACTCCTGCAAGTTCTACCTGGGGGGGAGGGAAGGGAGAGATGAGGGCAGAAGAAAATCTAGCTTTAGCAAAGACTTCAGTTCTAACTTAGATGTTTAGGTCCACGCAATTCTCCCTGACAATATAAATGGTGCTCTCACTGGTGGGGAAGGCGGTCTTAAGATGATTTACAGTAACTATTAAATCAGCCAAAGAGCCTTAAAGGAGAAACAACATGGAAAATATTAGGAACCCCACAACAGGAGGCTGCAGAGTAACACATCCCTGGTCTGTCCTGGCCACGTCTCTTTCTTGTGCAGTGTCACTTACCTGTTGGCCAGTGCTCGTCTTTTGCAGAGCATTCCCCTTCCTCCACTGGCAGTTTTGTGGAGATATAAACTTCCCCTGACTTTCCATTGTTGGGAGCTTTGGATACTGGTTTAGGATGGGGGAAATGATGGCTGAATTTAGTCCTATGTCTAACATTAGTGACTAATATAATCAGTCAAACAATAACATGCCTAACAGACAAAGGACAGTAAATACTTCATTCATAATTTTTGTAAAATTAGTATTTTAAGGTTTTTCCACACTCTTAATGAACAGTTTCGAACACTAGATGGCACACTTACCCTCAGAATTACAGCCTATGTTTTATAGGTTTTAGGTTCTCTATGCTCTCTGATTTATGAGCTGTTCTTTCTTTTCTTTGAAGCAGTTTTATGATGAGCAACATAGGTGGTGTTATAGATAAAAGGTGGGGTCAACCTAATAAAGTAGTATTTGTTACACTTATGTGCTTTGGTTTTAAAATCTCTGCTCTGAAACCTTCACAAGGCTTGTTATTTTCCTGAAAATTTAGCAAACTGGAAAATTTCCAAAATCTCTCAAAATCTAAAATGCATAAAGAAACAGTCACCTAAAATGGTAGCATCTTGTCCTGATGTGTTATACGCTCTCTGATAATATTTTCTTAGTCCTGTGAGTTATGACTATCATTTCTTCTTCATTTTGCTGCACATCCCTTTTCCCCCAGACTACTGACTACACTGCAGAAGGATTTTACTCAAGGTGCTAAGCCAAAACTTCCAACCTTCCCATCCAAATACAAACAAATTGTAAGTGGGTCTCTACTATGTCCCTAAGAATAAGGGGTCACCAACCCAGTAAAGGGAAACAAGAACAAGTGTCCGAAAACAGAACAAGTCCCTTTCTCTTAGAGTGGTGAACATGTCTTCAAATACTCCTTCCCTGGCAGGCAGTTAGACAGTTTAGGTCCTTCCTCTGCACAGTCCTAAATGAACAGGTCTAAATCCCTCTTGTAGGTAGGAAGAAACCACCCCAGAGATTTTCTCTTTGTAATATCCAAGAAGCAGGCCTAGACTTTCCTTGTGGCTGGGAAAATACAAATATTTCCCTTCTCAACAGGGGGACGCAGAGGAACATTCAAGGGGGCATGGCAGGGTCCGGGCCAGCCCCCATGTGGTGTGGGGAGGAAGCACTACCCAGCCCCACTCTGTCCCCAACTCCACTCCAGTCCCAATCCCAGCTGCAGCCCGGCCTCTGTCCCGGTCCTTGACTCCTTGCCTCGGCTCCGCTCACGGCCCCAGCCGCAGCCCCAGTCACAGCTTTGACTCTCAGCCCTGGCTTCGCTCCCAGCCACAGACCCACTCCTGGCCCCAGCCCCAACCCCGGCTCCCAACTGTGGCCCCAGCCCTGGCTCTAGATCCCAGCCCTGGCTCCCGAGCCCAGTCCCAGTCGCAGCTCTGCTCCTGGCCCCTGCTCCTGCCCGCAGCTCCTGGGATGGGGGGTGGGCGCAGACAGATTCCATTATAGGTCAGCGGGGGCACCACAGAAAACGCTTGGGGACCACTGGTCTAGTGAATTTAAGCCCTATACCATCTCTATGCAGTGTGGGAAGAAGTTTAACTTGTTCTTCTAGGTGCCTGAGGCAAGGACTACCTGACCACAACACCCTCACCTCTTCATTAGCCACAGCTAACGGCTCTTTTTTCCACAAATGTACCTTGGGCCATCTTTATTGGCCAAGCAGAAATTTATCCTATTCACTATCCAATTGCGTGTAGGTAGAACTTTATTATAACTTGACAGAACAGCAGTCTTTTCTGTCCCTCTAAAGTGCAGTACAGCCCTTTTTATCGAAGTTGCTTCTCAATAAATCATTGATTGAAAACTTGTTCATAGTCTTTGTTGGCTGTGCCTGAAAAGTGCCTATGAACTGTTCCTCCAACAGCCCTCACAAGCTTCTTGGAAAAACAGCTTTTCTTTTGCTGCCATCAACATTAGCATCCCTCTGCCATCACAGAGTACAAGCACTCAGGTTTTTCTGTACTTCACTAGTCAGTCACCCAGCTCTAGGAAGAGGTGTGCACCATGCTATTGAGAACAAAGGCTCCTGTCAACTTCCTCCCTCACCTATCTTAATTCTGAAGGGTCCCTGCCAGTTCTTTGCCTCACTCACTTCTACATTGGCATCAGGCACCCATGCACGTTTGTGGTATTTGTGCCTCATCCACTTAGGGTTGCCAACTTTCTAATTGCCCAGCCCCTGTCCCACCCCTTCTCTGAGGCCCCATCCACCACTCACTCCAGCCCCCCTCCCGCTGTTGCTCACTCTTCCCCACCCCTACTTACTTTCATTAGGCTGGGGCAGGCAGTTGCGGGGGGGGCTCTTGGCTGGGTCCAAGGGGTTTGGAGTGCGGGAGAGGGCTCAGGGATGGGGCGGGGGGTGGGGGCAGGAGGGGGTGAGGGCTCCAGCTGGAGGTGCGGGCTCTGCGGCGGAGATCGGGATGAGGGGTTTGGGGTACAGGAAGGGGATCAGGGTTGGGGTAGGGGGTTGGGATGCGGGAGTGGGTGCGGGGTGCGAGCGCTGAGAGGGAGTTAGGGTGCGGGAAGGGGTTCCAACCTGGGGCAGGGGATTTAGGGTGCAGGAGGGGTTCAGGCTCCAGGAGGGAGTTTGGGTACATGCGGGGGCGAGGGGCTGGGGTAGGAGGTTTGGGGTGCAGGGGCTGGGAGGGAGTTAGGATGCAGGCTTCAGCCTGGCAGCGCTTACCTCAGGCAGCTCCCGGTCGGCGGTGCAGTGGGGCTAAGGCAGGCCCACTGCCTGCCCTGGCTCTGCACTGTTCCCAGAAGTGGCTGGCATGTCCGGCCCCTAGGTTCGGCCAGGCGGCTCTGCATGGTGTGTGCTTCCTGTGCCTGGAGGCACTGCCCCCGCAGCTCCCATTGGCCATGGTTCCTGGCTAATAGGAGCTGCAGAGTCGGAGCTGGGGGTGGGGGCAGTGTGCGGAGCTTCCCTGATCGTCCCTGCACCTAGGCGCTGCAGGGACATGCTGGCCGCTTCCAGGGAGCTGCGCAGAATCAGGGCAGGCAGGGAGCCTGCCTTAGCCCCGCTGCCCTGCCGACCAGACTTTTAACAGCCTGGTCAGCAGTGGTGACCGGAGCCGCCAGGGTCCCTTTTTCCGGTTGAAAACCTGGCAACATACATTCACTTCCCTGCAGGGCTGATATCAGCATGCAGGCCTCTGTGAGGTTTCTGCCACACCAACTTTATGCTGCATGGGTGATGACAGAGTACAGGTCTCAGATCTGCATTCTTCATCGTCTTCTACTCAGCATGACTAATATTGGGGCATGGTCCTCTAGTAAAGGACCTTGCCTCAGGCGCCTCTCCTTGCTGGGGAGCTGAGGCCAAGGAACAGGTCACTAATGCTAGAGCACAGCTCCCTGTGATGTCTCTGCCTTACCATTGCTAAAGGGCTATTAACACAACACAGAACTATCTGAGGTTCCTAATCTCATTTCCTTTCATGCTCCCTCCATCCTGCTGGCCCTCTCCCCTAGCAGCAGCAGAAAGTGGGGCTGGAGGGGCTTCCAGGGCTGAGTCTGGTGGATTTCCCAGTAGCAGTGGCTACAGCAGCGGGGGGGGTGGGCGGAGGTGTGGGGGGACACGGAATTGCTCAAGGCTTGTTGCCATCCACAGTTGGCAGGGAGGTGGGAAGGAGGACCCCTAGTTGGTTTTGGTTTCACCATTAACAGGAGAGAAGAGTTGGGACACGATCCTGCTCTACTGTTAGAGTACTGTGCTGTACCAGCAGAGGTGCAGCTTTCTGTTGCCCTTATGTAGAAGGGCTCAGCTCCAGTTCTGTAGTACATTCCTGAGACAGGCCCTTCAAGCAAATGCCCCATTGTCCAATAGTCCAGTATGAGCCTGCTGATGTAAATGTCTTTCTAATATATGTCACATAACTTTCAATTCTGAAGTGGATTCACACTGATAGGCTTTGCAGAAGTGCATTTTAAGGAAGATCTTTGGGGCAAAGAATAAGGAGGGAGTTCCAGGAATAAGGAGAGTGCAGGAATGATAACATTAATTGGGAAGATGATGGCTCTTGGTAGAAACTAAACATCTTCATCACCAGTTGGATGAAATCCAGCCAGCAATAGGCTAGAAAAGAAGGGATTTGATACTTTTGCTAACTGGCAGCAATGTGTTATGAAAGAGCACCTAGCAACTAATCACTCACCTGTATCAAGTGCCTTCAAGTAAAGAATGCCTAGACAGATAAATGACTATGTGGTGAAAAGACACAGAGAAAAGAGAAAGGAGTCAGATAGTCAACAGAGGACATTTCAATTATGGTGATAAAATGCTGAGCTACTGTTATTGAAGGGAACAGTCCAAAGTGAAATTTGGAGAGAGGGTCACATAGGAAAATAGGTTTTGCCAGCTGTCTCCAGGCACAATATAATCTAACTGCAGCAGCAATTCTGTGACAGCTGCTTGACACCAAGTTCTCGTCTGATATAAAAGATGCCAATGAATAATTCTACCTTTCCACAATTGCACAACTGAGAAGAGAAAGAGTTTGACTGTTGGGACTCTACTCCAGGTCACTTTACTGAGACCTAGTTAATTTAGCAATGAGATGGATAGAGAATAAACTAATGTGCAGAAAAAACAAGGCACTAACTCATTATGAGCCATTCAAGGAAAGGCATCTGGTGATGTGGGTGGGGATGTACAAATGTCCATGGAGGACAAGAGGAGCAGACAGTACACAGTATTGCAGGCCTTACTCACACTAACCAGCCACTGATGCCACATGACTTCTGAGTGAGATGTTCAGCAGAATCAAGCTAGTTTGGGTCTTTTTTCAATGTGCATATGGGAAGGGCTGGTGAGATGGGATATGAACTGTGCAAAGAAGGTGACTGTGTGCATGGAGCAGAGCCAGACAACAGGGCACAGGAAAGTGTTTAAGAGGCTCAGGGATATCTATAGTGGGAAACAGGAAGGGAAGACTATATATGGAGAAGCTAAAAAATGCAAATGTTTTATTTTATATTTACAAGCAATGGACACTGAATATCATTTGCACCAATTTTTAACAAATGAAAATGTTAAAACTTATATTTCCCCCCTCCATATAATGTTTTATCTTCTACATATCCTGTTGTAATGTTTAAAACAGTAGAACTCTTTACCATAAAAATATTCATTTGTTACATTTATTTGATTGTTTAAAAAACTTTATTTTATATTTTCAGGTCTATACATTCTCCACTCACCTCTTCATGTAGGAAATTAATGTGTGCTGTGTTCAACTATTTGTTTTCATAATATGCCATGGACCAAATCTTGCTCATCTTAGGCTTCTATAGGACTACTTACATAAGTTCAGTTTGCAAGACTTGCTATGTCTCTAATAAACATAAGAGGGCCTGACCAGGTGGGTGTGACCAGTGTGGCATGCTGGGATTGTGAATGTGGTTTATGAGTAGAGTGCTAATACTATTCTCTCCACTTAACACCTGTGTTTACCCCCAAAATGTTTTAGAATAATGAGGCACTGATTTTCTCTAATGCACCAGTTTTACACTGGTGTAATTCCAATAAGTTCGTTCAGTAGAGTTATTACTGATTTACACCAGTATAAATTGGAGGAGAATTAAGCCATTAGTATTTTAGAAAAATAATCAAGGATTTCATCATGTTCTTAGAAAAGTTAAAGGCAAATCTTCCATTAACATCAGTGGGGCAGGACTAGGCACCAATTTAAAAATACCCTCTGAAATAGCTCCCTGAAAAGAAAAGAAAAAAAAAAGAGAGAGAGCGCACGCAGAAAAGAGCATCATCCAGCTGACACAAAGGCAGAAACCTGATAAAGGAAATGCAGTGCAAAAGTCAACATAAATCCGGTTTGTCAGAATAAAACAGGTGAGTCCATTTGTTGGTAGACCAGATTAATGTAAATCAAAGCATTGTGGTTCCATATTATGGAGATTTGTGACTGGTAAACTTTCATCGTGTGATGAGAGATGGTAGTCATCAGGCAGTGGGAATAAAAAGTCAAAGTGAAGCTTAAACTCTGAATCAAAAATCAGTCCTGTTAATGTCTAACACACTGAGGTCAAAAAATCATAAGAATCCAGCTGTGAAAATAAGACAGGAGCCGTATTAGTTTTCTCCATTCTGCAGCTCACATTTAAGTGTTGTCAACTGATGAGAATTTTGTCCCTCGAGGATTGTCGTGGGGTAGTTTATTCCATGTAAAGTGAAAATTCTGCATCACATAGAGGATCTTGTGAAATGCTGTAAAGAGATGAAGGCTACACGCTGAGATCAATAATAGAAAGGATGAAGGAACAGGAGAAACAGAGTAATCTGCCACATGTTCTTATCTAGAACAGTTTCTCTGTGAAAGGAGGAAGCATGTTTGCAACATGCAAGCTACCAGCAGCTGTGACACCTTTTAATAGTCAACAGTTATTCATAGATAAAAGTTGATATGGTTTATTCTGAAACTGACTTGTATATAACAATTAAGCATAGTTGTAAATCCCAACCAAGGCATTTCTTTCTGTGTCTCTGTAGAAGGGTTCAGCCGAGGCTTGTCCCTCCACGGGGCTGTGGGGTATCCCGCCGCCTCGCAATAGTCCGATATGGGCCCAAGGCCTGGGTCAGGGCAGGCCAGTAAACAAACAATCAGGAGCTCAGGCCCCTAAGCAGGGGCTGAGCCAATAGTTCAATATGAGCCCTGGCCCTAGGTCAGGGCGGGGCAGCAAACACACAGTCAGGAGCTCAGGCTTCTGAGCGTCTGGTGCGAGGGGGAGACTGCCACCAGTGAGTGGAGTGGCAG
>NW_020664471.1:7469007-7543743 GCF_002925995.2 Terrapene triunguis
AGGGCGGCGAGCCTGGCCGTGGCCCCGCTCTCCCCGGCGGCCGGAGCGCCGCGCCGCCCCCCTCCAGGTGCCGCCCCAAGTACAAGCTTGGTGGGCTGGTGCCTGGAGCTGGCCCTGATTGGTTCTGGCCCTGCTGCGGCCAGGCCAGGGTCGGCTGCCGCCGGGCTACTTCCGGACTCCCCCTCGTAAGGTACCTGAGTTTGGCTGGTGTCCTCGGAGGTTTCCAGCACCATTGGTTCCTCCAGGTAACTAGCAAAGGGTAGGCTCGGCTGCTCCTCAGGGTAGCCGTCGAGGAGTAGGCTTGGCTGGTCCGGCCAGTCCTCGGGTCGGCCACAGCCCGCCAGCGTCTCCCAACCTGGAGCTAGGCCACAGGCATCTGGCCTCTCCGGCGGCTGGCTTTTAAGTGAGCTCTGCATTGGGGCTTTTCTACTTCCTGTCCTGCGCCGTGACCTCTGGGGGGCGGGCGCAGGACCCACTGGCTCCGCCCACGTTGGTGCTAGGGGAGGCTCGTCCCTCCGCGGGGCTGTGGGTTATCCCATCGCTACAGTCTCTTAATGCTATTGTCATTTATGTTGCAAAGTTCCATTATTTTGGTCAAAAGCAAATTGTAAATAGGCTACAACATCTTAGGCGGGATTTGTACACTGAAGAAACTTCAGCAGTATGGCTTCACTGCACAGTCAAGAAAAAGAAAATTAATCAAACAAAAAATGAAGTTCAAAGGAAAGGAGAGCGTCTAGTGCTTAGATCAAGGAACTCTTGCTTCTATTCCCAGCTCTGCCATTGACTCTGTGTGACCTTGAGCAAGGCACTTAATCTCTTTGGTCTAATTTTTGCATATTAAAATAGAACCTTACTCTGCATGGAAGCCCACTTTCTTTCAGCTGAAATCAACGAGGATGTTCAAAGGATCAGATTCTACTCAACGAGGGTATAATATACTTACAAACCAGACCACATAGCACCTTAAGTCTGAGGAATTCAAAGCATTTTGCAAAGGTGTTTTGTTAGCCTCATTTTATAGATGGGTAACTGAGGCACAGAAAATTTAAGGGCCTGATTTTGCCACCCTTATTCACAATGAGTAGCTATGTTACCCCATGAGTATCCCATTTGAATCAATAGAAGGTACTACTCTTCATGAGTAAGGGTGACAGTATTGAGCCCTATGGGCCAGATTGGCAGGAATCAGGGCGTGCAGCAGAGCCAGTCTTTGGCAACCTCACAAGTACAACTGGCATGTAGCAGGCTGCCTGATTGGCTATGCTGCCTGATTGGCTGGAAGAGTCAGCAGACTGGCTCTTAAGTCCAGCAGCAGCAGTTCAGTGGCTGTTCAAAATATTTGCCTATGGCTGTAATAGCTCCTGTGCCTGCTTGTTCCTAGCCTTGGACCCAGCCCTGCTTCTGCCTTCTCTCACTCCAGATAATCCGGCTGTGACCTTTGATGCTGATTCTTGACCTTTGACTCCAGCTGTTACCCTTGGCTCTGGTGCCTGGCTTCTGACTCTGGCTCTGACCCTATGCTACTATTCCTGGCTACTGACTCCTGATCGAACCACTGCACCTGACTGCTCACATCCCAATCATTGACACAGATAGTGAACCTCTTACTCCCACTAAGAACATAAGAATGGCCATACAGGGTCAGATCAATGGTCCATCTAGCCCAGTATAGTATCCTGTCTTCTCAGAGTGGCCGGTGCCAGATGCATCAGAGGGAAAGAACAGAACAGGACAATTATCAAGTGATCCAGCCCCTGTTGTCCAGTCCCAGCTTCTGGCAGCCAGAGAATTAGGGACTCCCAGAGCATGGGGTTGTGACCCTGGCCATCTGGACTAATAACCATTGATAGTTGGAACTTATCTAATTCTTTTTTGAACACAGTTATAATTTTGGCCTTCACAACATCCCCTTGCAATGAGTTCCACAGGCTGCCTGGGCATTATGTGAAGAAGTACTTCCTGATGTTTGTTTTAAACCTGCTACCTATAAATTTTATCAGATGACTCCTGGGCTTGTGTTATGTGAAAGGGTAAATAACACCACCTTATTCACTTTCTCCATGCCATTTATGAATTTATAGACCTCTATCATATCCCCCTCCTTAGATGTCTCTTTTCTAAGCTGAACAGGCCCAGTCTTTTTAATCTCTTCTCATATGGAAGCTGTTCCATATCCGTAAATATTTTTGTTGCCCTCTCAGTACTTTTTACAATTCTAATATATCTTTTTTTGAGATGTGATGACCAAAACTGTACTCAGTATTCAATTTGTGGGCATATCATGAGCTGATTTAGTGGCATGATACTTACAGTCTAATTACCTATCCTTTTTTATTGTTTTCTAATATGCTGTTAGTTTTTTTGACTGCCACTGTACATTGAGCAGATATTTTCAGAGAACTATCCACAATGATTCCAAGATCTCTTTCTTGAGTGGTAACAGCTAACTTAGATCCTATCATTTTATATGTATAGTTGGGATTATATTTGCCAATGTGCATCACTTTGCACTTATCAACATTGAATTTCATCTGCCATTTTGTTGCCTAGTCACCCAGTTTTGTAAGATCCCTTGGTAACTCTACACAGTCTGCTTTGGACTTAATTATCTTGAGTAATTTTGTATCATCTGCGAACTTTGCCACCTCACTGTTTACTCCTTTTTGCAGATCATTTATGAATATGTTGAACAGCACTGGTCCCAGTACAGATCCTTGGGGGAACCTGCTAGTTACCTCTCTCCGCGTGAAAATGGATAATTTATTCCTACCCTTTGTTTCCTATCTTTTAACCAGTTTCTGATCCATGAGAGGACCTACCCTCTTATCTTCTGACTGCTTACTTTGCTTAAGAGCCCATGGTGAGGGACTTTGTCAAAGGTTTTCTGAGAGTCCAAGTACACTATATCCACTGGATCACCCTTGTCCACATGTTAGTTGATACCCCCAAAGAATTCTAATAAGATTGGTGAGGCATTTTATAAAAGCCAGCTTGACTCATCCCCAACATATCGTGTTTATCTATGTGTCTGATCATTCTGTTTTTTACTGTAGTTTCAACCATTTTGTCTGGTACTGAAGTTAGCTTTACCAGCCTGTAATTGCCACAGTTGCCTCTGGAGCCTTTTAAAAAACTTAGTGTTACATTAGCTATCCTCCAGTCACTTGGTACAGTGGCTGATTTAAGCAATAGATTACATACCATAGTTAGTAGTTTCATATTTAAGTTCCTTCAGAACTCTTGGGTGAATACCACCTGGTGACTTATGAGTGTTTAATTTATCAGTTTGTTCAAATACCTCTTATATTGATACCTCAATCTAGGACAGTTCCTCAGATTTGTCACCTAAGAAGAATGGCTCAGATTTGGGAATCTCCCTCACATTCTCTGCAGTGAAGACTGATGCAAAGAATTCATTTAGCTTTTCTACAATAGCCTTATCTTCCTTGAGTGCTCCTTTAGCACCTCAGTTGTCCAGTGGCCCCACTGATAATTTGGCAGGCTTCCTCTTTCTGAAGAACTTAATGGGTTTTTTTTGCTGTTATTTTTTGTGTCTTTTGCTAGTTGCTCTTTAAATTCTTTTTTGCCTGCCTAATTATACTTTTACACTTGACTTGCCACAATTTTTGCTCCTTTTTGTTTTCCTCTGTTAGACTTAACTTACAATTTTTAATATATTTCTTTTTGTCTCTAACCACCTCTTTTACTCTGCTGTGTAGCCCTGGTGGCAATTTTTATTTTTGGTCCTCTCACTGTTTTGTTTTGTTTTAATTTGGGGTATATATTTAGTTTGAGCCTCTATTATGTTGTTTTTTAAATAGTTTCCATTCAGCTTGCAGGCACTTCACTCTTGTGACTGTTCCTTTTTAATCTCTTTTTAACTAGCTTCCTCATTTTTGTGAAGTACCCCTTTTTGAAGTTAAATTCTACTGTGGTTCGTTTCTTTGGTACTTTCCCCACTACATTTTGGTTGCTATTACCGAGTAGTTCCATTACATTCACTTCATGGGCCAGATCCTGTGTGCCACTTACAACTAAATCAAGAATTGCCTCTCTCCTTGTGGGTTCCAAGACTCGTTGCTCCAAGAAGTAGTTGTTAATGGTGTCTAGAAATTTTATCTGTGCTTCCTGTACTGAAGTGACATATACCTAATCAATATGGGGATAGCTGAAATCCCCATTATTATTGAATTTTCTGTTTTTGTAGCCTCTCTCATCTCCCTGAACATTTCACAATCACCATCACCATCCTGATCAGGTGGTTGGTAGTATATTTGACTGGTGAGCAATTACTCATGAGTGACTACTTGTGAGTAACTGATCACCAATGGGAGTAAAGGGTTCGCAATCTGACCCGCTTAGTGACTCACCCAGGGTGACGCAAGGAGCTGGTTAAATAATCAAGAAAAAACCCTAGGTGTCTTGACTCCCAGTTCTAGTGTTCTAAGCACTAGAAGTAACAGGGCTGGTCTGTGTTCTTTAAAGGTAGTACGGACTAGGGGTCAGCCAACCCCTGTTCCATGGCATGACCCTATAAGATTTTGGGAATTTTGATGTACATGAGGGCCTATTCATGTTGAATAGTATCTTACTGCTTGAGTACTCCCATTGATTTCAGTGGGATAACTGGTGGAATAAGATACTACTCTTTGAGAGTAAAATAAAGTGAGAACCTGCTGCTAAATGTCAACAATATCCTTAGCTTTTCAGTTGGTCAGCTGGTCAGCTGACTGGCCTTGCTAATATGCCATGTGGAGTGCTAATTGTGAAGGCAGTTTATTTTCTGTGACCAAGCTGCCTGTTCACAAGATGCCTTAGCAATCTTGTAAATGGTGTGGCAGCAGCAGTTTAACTAGTGATTTTCTCTTGGTTCCCCCATAGGTTCCTTCAGACAGAATGACCAAACCATAACATCTCTTAAATTAGTGCTGCTGAGGAAGCAAACACTGTTACAGCCAGAACAATGAAATGTAGAGATAGAGTTTGATATTTATAATTCCCAGGAAAGGCACGGGATTTATTGATTTCACCCAATCATGAAGTGGGGCCCTCACCTAGTAAAACATTACATAGATGAGACAAGTAACTTACAGTCACAAAGCAAAAAGTGTTACAGTTAAACTAATGACTATAAAAATTTACTTGCCTTTTATTCAGAAGGGTCCCTACTTAGTTATTTTACAGAATACTTCTGTGGGAATTACTTTCTTCACCATAGAAATGCAGACACTGCAGAGGTGGGACTTGGCAGCTGTTTAACAATTCAAAGCAACGCAATACTAGTTAATGACAGAAAGTGAAGAATAAAATATCCCATTGAAATTACAGGGGTGGTTTTAACTAGAATGTACCCAACTACAATTTGTCCAGGATATCGAGGTTAACTTTTCGGTTCCTACCCAAACAGCCATGGAATATTTGACTACAAGTTGCCAGGTTCACAGTTTTATATATTATCTGAAAGACGACAGAGCAATAGCCCAACCATGTTCTTGGGCATTAGTTGTGTACCACAGACTGAGACTGAAAAGTGTGTCACCTACTGAAAAGCACTACCCCTTCCTGCAGCCATCTGAGTTTTCCGTGGAAGTTTCCCATCCAAATCCTGACCTGGTCTGACCTTACTTAGCTTGTGAGATCTGATGAGATCACAGCCTGAGGTGACGGAGCTAAACTAAAAAATATGATAACAAAACAGAAATGGCATGATTGACAGGGCATTGGGCTAACACAATAAACCCACGGAGAGCTATGTGTATGTGTTCTGCTTCCTAATATCTTATTTGTAGATAAGAAAAATAAGCCTTAACCAGGGGCTAAAATAGTAATGGGATGAGGGCTGCATGCATTACTTGATGGCCATAAACAAAAAGTATATTATACAAAGACAGATTACTGAAATGGAAAGGAATTGGGTACTTGTGAGATGCTACCTCCAGGCAGGACTGAAGCAAGAGCCATCCTGGACCTGGGTGCTGCCTGCATTTTATCTCCTCTTGGAGGCTGTATGCTTCTCAATAAGCTGTGATCTGACCCTGTGCAGTCCGGCTTTACTGCTTTCCACTGTCAGGTTCATTGAGACTATATAAGATTATTTTTCTTGAAGAAAAAAAAAGAAGATATGTGAACAAGTCACTGAGTGCATCTACAGATAAAGGAAGTAGTCAGCAGTGAGCTGTCTAAAGAGGTTTTCTTTTGTAGTGCACCAATGGAAAGTAGCATACTTAGGGCAATGAAAGGAAGGGTAATATTAGGGTTACATAAAAGGAGCTCAAGATCCTTTTAATTTTTTCCCCAGTCTTGGAAATTATTAAAGCAACTGCAAATAAGAGTTTGCACTGGTGTAAGAGAGCTGTGATCGCTGGGTTTATTGCTGGTGGCAAGTGCTGAAACTCAGAAGCAATCCTGGAGACTGCTCTCAAATTCTGCTCTCATTTTGATGCCATTAACTTCATTGGAGTTGATCTAGACTGATGCTGATAAAACGGAAAGTCTAATGGGTCTAATTCAGAGTGCAGGGGGCAAAAATTTTGAAATTTTAAGTTTCATATAAATCAGCCTTTACCATGTACATATTCTTTATGGCTAGTCAACCTCATTACTTTTTGCCTTCCAAAAAAAAAAGAATAGCTTATTTCTAAAGCACTTTTCTCTTCTGCATACTTAGCTATCAGCAGGCAGAATGATCATATGCAGCTCTTTCATTGCTTGGAGAGTCCTGCCTATCTCATTTTCAACTCCGATAGGTTGGTGGAATGATGCAGCAGAAAAAGAACAGATGCAGTCTGCAAGGTCTTTTCTTCAAGGAGTAGAATTCAAATAAGTTAACGTAATCAGAAAGTATACAAAAATTTTCAGTCGCAGGAATTCAAGACAGCCCCATGATAGGGTGTGCAGCAGGCCTGGTTGAAAATTTTCACATTGAAACTGTTTTCCAATGGAAAATTGGAGATTTGATTAAACAAAAATTTTCATAGAAAACATCTGCTTTCCACAGAAAATTTGATCTTTTCATTGAAACACCAAAAAGTCCACTTTTTTCTTGATTTAAAAAAACAATACCACATTTTTTGTTCAGCTCTAGTGTGGATCCCATCTTCTCATAGGCCTTCAATCTGTCCTGTCTAACTTGGTACTTAATCAAGTGTAGAAATCACAAATGCATGGTCTACCATCTCCAGGTCTATGGTTCAATCACCTGTCCTATCACATATGGAAGTCAGCATTTTGGGTGTTTTTTTTTGCTGCTGTGGCTATTTGGCTCTGATATCATTGATGAGTCTAAGGATATGTCTACACTGGCAGAGTTACAACGCCGGCAGTTACAGCACCATTCAGAGAGCGCTGAAGGGAAACCGCTGTTGTGTGTTCACACTGACAGCTGCCTGTGCAATAGTGTGTTCACACTTGTGGCACTTGCAGCTGTATTCAGAGCGGTGCACTCTGGGCAGCTATCCCACGGAGCATCTCTTCCTCTTCTGCCGCTAAGAGTTGTGGGAAGGTGGAGGAGGATGCGGGCCATCCTGGGTCCTATCCCAATGCCCCGTGATGCATTGCTTTGCATCCCAGCAATCCCTGTGCTTCTGTCCACATTTGGCACCATCTTTTAACGGTTATAATCTACTGTGCATTCTGCCTCTTTGGTCTGCAGGAATGGATCCCGAACTGTTGACCAGTATGCTGCTCGCTCTGACTAACACCTCACGAGTGGCAGTGGAGTTATTCCTTAAACTACAAAGGCAAGAGGAGTGCGACATTGATCTTGCCACGTGTACTAGCTACAACACGAGATTGCTTGTGGCATTCACGGAGGTGCTGACCACAGTGGAACTCTGTTTTTGGGCTCGGGAAACAAGCACTGAGTGGTGGGATCACATCGTCATGTATGTCTGGGATGACGAGCAATGGCTGCAGAACTTTCGGATGAGGAAAGCCACATTCATGGGACTGTGTGATGAGCTTGCCCCAGCCTTGCAGCGCAAGGACATGAGAATGAGAGCTGCCCTGTCGTTGGAGAAGTGCATGGTGATTGCACTGTGGAAGCTGGCTACTCCAGACTGCTACTGATCGGTTGCTAAGCAGTTTGGAGGGGGAAAGTCGAATGTTGGACTCGTGTTGATGGAAGTGTGCAGGGCCATTAATCTCATCCTGCTCCGAAAGACTGTGACTCTGGGCAACGTGCGTGACATTGTGGATGGCTTTGCACAAATGGGCTTCCCTAACTGCAGAGTGGAGATAGATGGCACGCATATTCCAATTCTGGCAACAGACCACCTAGCCACCGAGTACATAAATTGGAAGGGGTATTTCTCAATGGTTCTCCAGGTGCTTGTGGATCACCGTGGGCATTTCGCAGGCTGGTCCGGAAAGGTGCATGATGCATACATCTTTCAGAACCCTGACCTGTTCAGGAAGCTACAAGCAGGGACTTCCTTACTGGACCAGAAGATCACCGTAGGGCAAGTCAAAATGCCCATTGTGATCCTGGGAGACCCCACCTACCCCTTAATGCCGTGGCTTATTAAACCACACATGGGGCACCCTGATAGCAGCAAGGAGCAGTTCAACAATAGGTTGAGCAAGTGCAGAATGACTGTTGACTGTGCTTTTGGCCATTTAAAGGCCTGCTGGCGCTGCCTCTATGGGAAGCTGGACCTGACCGATATCAATATTCCTATGCTTATAACCGCGTGCTGTACACTCCGTAATATTTGTGAAGGGAAGGGTGAAAGCTTCGCTCAGGGCTGGACCGCTGAGGCTCAGTGCCTGGAGGCTGAATTTGAACAGCCAGAGACCAGGGCTATTAGAGGGGCGCACTGCAGGGCCATAAGGATCAGAGATGCCTTGAGGCAGCAATTTGAAGCTGAAAGCCATTAATATTTGTTGCTATGCTCGGGAGTGCAGTGCTTGTAATGCTAGGAGGTGATTGTGATTGGTGCAGATGATGCAATATGAAGGTTTAAGATAATTGTCTGTTGCTTTGCAGGGTTCTGTTTGCTTTCAATTAATAGAATAAAGTTTGCTTTCAAACCAACACAATTCTTTTTTTAAAAAAACAATAACCGGAGGAAAGAGTCAAACAAAAAAACACATCAGCACTGAGGGGGATGGGGAAAGGGAAGGTCCCAGGAGGAGGTGGGGTCCCAGGATGGCTTAAGATTTGTATATGTCCAGTGATCATATCCAACCTTCTCCTTTGGAGTATAGTTCAGAAGGTACTGAACTTCAGCAGGGCCAAACTGCAGAGGGATGGGTGTTGAGTGCAGTGGGTACTGGGAGTCTGCAGTGCTGGACTGTGATGGGGGGGAGTGGAATGTCATGAGTACAGACTGGAGCCAGGAGGTTCATAAAAGTGTGTTGGCAGTGTCTGGGGGGTGCATGGAAAAGAGTTTTGTGACAGCAACTTCAGGGGAGGGCAGTGTGTCCTGGTCATGGCTCCTTTCTGTCATGCATTGTGAAATCTGTCCATAGGTATCATAATTCCTACGGCTGGAGCACAGCTGGGACTGGACAACCTCCTCTCCCCAAATGCTGATGAGGTCCAGCAGATTGGCACCGCAAGCCTGGGAGGCGGGAGAAGTGGAGCGGTGCCGGCGTGCTCAGGGGAGAAGGCAGAGCAGAGGTGAGCTGGGGTGGGGAGCTGCCGCAGGAGGGGCTGCCCGGGCGGAGGGGGGGCGGGGAGCTGCCACGGGGGGACGGGGAGCTGCTGCGAGGGGGCTGCGTAGGGCACCAAAATAGCTAGGGCGGCCCTGGCTCCCCGGGCCGGAGGGGGGTCGCAAGGTGGAAGTTTCGCCTAGGGCGCAAAATATCCTTGCACCAGCCCTGCCTGGAGCGGACTGCCGCTGGGTGAGTAAGGCGCAGGGCCCTCTTAGGCGTGGGCGTGGGGCCCTCTTCGGCGTGGGGCCCGATTCCGGGGAATCGAGGGAATCGGCCTAAAGCCGGCCCTGGTGAAACCAACACAAAAGATGCTTTATTTGCATCTTAAGTCAACAGAAAAAGCAAGTTATTGGGAGGATAAGAAAACAGCCCGGCATCAGCTCACTGGAGCAAAAACAGCAGGAGAGAAGAACTTTATCTGGGGATACATTTCAAAAGAACACATTTCAAAGGTTTACTGGACTATAAGAAGAATGGGGAAAAAAACTTTTCTTATCCATCACTGAGGGCACAAAGAGGTCAATGCTTTTTGCAGTCCATGAACGGTGGATCCCCGCCTATATGGACTGAGTGATACTGAAAGGTTGCTCATCTTAGTCAAGGACTGTAGCCTGTTGGGTTACGTTTTGGTCACCAGGAAGCACAATTATACTTTTTTTTTATTTGTAACCATTTTCTTGCATCTGAAGAAGTGAGGTTCTTACCCACGAAAGCTTATGCTCCCAATACTTCCGTTAGTCTTAAAGGTGCCACAGGACCCTCTGTTGCTTTTTACATTTTCAGTGAGTGTTACATGTACCCCCTCTAGTGACTGGTCCACAGAAAATATGTCTGCTACCACTAGGAAGCTTTTATTTCTTTAACTTGTTTGGTGGAGGCTCATGCTTTTAGTGCTGGAAGCCCCACATTGAAGCTCCAGTGACAGCTCATGACAGTAGTTGTTGCAGGTGGACAGCAGGAGGTCATCCACCAAAGCAACAAGTGCTGTTTCTGTACCATGCCTTGTCCTGAAGTCTGAGTGGGAAGGATCTAGGATATTGGCAGCTCACAGGTGGTGCCGGAGGCTGTTTTTTGTTTCCTTCTGTATCAGCTTCCTCAGAAGAAGGCAGCTAGTCATTGACAGGGAATTTGCCAAGGAACTATTGTCTATTCTCAGTCATATCGTTCTTCCCCCAGAACAAGGAGAGGGGAAAGTTGAGCTGACATTAACTCTCTGTTCACCCAGGATCAGATTGTATCCCTGCACCTATTCCATTACTATTACTGAACAACTTCCTGTGCTTGACATTATTAGGTTGGTTTTGTGACACTGTTCTCATCCTTCTTTGGTTGTTGTTAGGCTTGTTTTTGTTCTTATGTTAGTTCTTTCTGGCTCTACACCTACCACATTTACATTTTTGGTTCTCCTCTAAAAGCTTTTGTATAATGATGTCTTAAACTTTATGCCACGAGGGCCTAATTCTTGTCTCACTTACATCAGCTAAGGTACCCCAGCTAATTATACCTAGATTGTGAGTGGGTTAGTGGGAGAAGCCTTCTGTGCAGGGCTCTCAGTTCTAGAATTTGTTTTCTGCACTGGTCTACGAGAGCCTGATGGTTTCTTTTTCAGGGATGCTGTGCACTTATAGCTCCCATTAAAGTTAATGGGAGCTGTAGGTGTTCAGCACCTTTGAAAATCAGGCCATATGTCCATGTCCTGGGTAGCATAAACTGGGGAATCTCAAGGAGGAATAGAACATTTATTTTATCTCTATATTTGGCACTGGGATGGCTGCTGTTGGAATAGTGTGTCCACAATTCGAGAAGGATGTTGATAAATACAAGAGGGTTCAGAGAAGAGCCACAAGAATGATTAAAGAATTAGAAAACCTGCATTATAATGATAGACTCAAGGAGCTCAATCTATTTAGCTTAACAAAGAGAAGGTTAAGGGGTGACTTGGTTACAGTCTATCAGTACCTACACGGGGAACAAATATTTAGTAAGGGGCTCTTCAGTCTAGCAGAGAAAGGTATAGCACGATCCACTGGCTGGGAGTTGAAGCTAGACAAATTTAGACTGGAAATAAGACATACATTTTCAACAGTGAGGTTAATTAACCACAGGAATAATTTATCAAGTGTTGTGGAGGATTGTCCATGAGTGATAACTTTTAAATCAAGTTTGGATAATTTGCTAAAAATTATGCTCTGGGTATAATTTTGGGGAAGTTCTGTTGCCTGTGTTACAAAGGAGATCAGACTAGATGATCACAATAGTCCCTTCTGGCCTTGGAATCTATTAATCTATTGGAGGGGTGCAGGCATACCTGAGTAGGACTGCAGGATGTGGCCTCTTTGCTAAAAATGTAAGCAGTTCCCTTTCCTATACATGTTTGCAAAGGAAATGAATTTATTTGGAAAGCAATAGTGTATTTTCAAAGTGGTTTTTCCAAATGTTGTTTTATTTCCTTTCGGAACATACTGAGAGTATCATTGTTTTACATTCCATATAAAACTCAAATGTGAAAAAACATGAAATTCATTTAGTATCGTTATCCCAGTTGTAGCAAAGTACTGTATTCGGTCAAATTCATAGGCATAGCTTTGTCGGTATTGAGAAGTCACTTGCTCCCTGTGAACCCAATCACCACGGCAGGGACACCTCAAATCTGGAATACACATCATTCTATAAAGACAAAGTGGTCCAACCTCAACTCTTTGTTACTAAATTCATGAATATGATTTTCAGACATCTGAGGCTACTGCTTGGAAAAGATGATATTGGACAAATCCCTGATTAGACCCTTTGTAATGTTAACCATCCCCACTGTGCTTGAATTGATTACGCACATTTGGTGAAAGGCTATTTGAATGGTAAGTCACTTAGTCATATTCTCGTTTTCACACATCCTTCAGCTTCCTACTGTCCTCCTGCTCATTCTTTTCTCCTTTCTCACAACAGTAGGCACAGCATGTTCCCTCCATTGTTCAGCATAGTTTAAAATGGCATTAAGAGGGGAACAGTGATGTGAACAGGTGGAAATAGTTCCCACTGCAATGGTTAGTATTCTCCCGCATGTGCACAGCTGCAGCACTCTGCTCTCCCAGGCTACAAGGAAAAGAGAGAAATTAGCAGCACTTCATTTGAAGAGATGAACTAATTACGGCAAACATATTTAGGGTCCTATCCTGCGAGGTGATGAGCACCCTCAACTCCCACTGAAGTCCCCACAGTTGAGGGCATTCAGCATTTCGCAGGATCTCCCCCTTAATGAGGTTTATCAGTTTTCAAAAACAAGCAAACAAACCTATTTTCTGCATATTTAGTGCATTGGGGACTGAATATGAAATTGAAGATTAGACTGAGCCAAAACAGAACTCCAGACCTGACAGCTAGATCCAGACCAAACTTTCTATATTTATAGTAGGTCAAGCCAAAACTCCAGATCCAAATCCTCTCACACTTGAAGATTTTAATTCCACATTGGGGTCTGAACTTTCCCAGATTTCACGGTGTTCAGATTAGCCCTCTTTAGAGAACCGTTTGCTGCAAACTCAGATCTGAGCCTGGACCTTGACCTAGAGTTTAGCACTGGGTTGGTGATTTTCTGTTTGTTTGTTTGTTTATTTGTTTGGGTCCATCACTACCAAAATCTATTACTCTGGTGGTCATATCATACTGATATATCATTTAGTTTATTAAATAACATTTGCTCCTGGGGGAATTTTGTGCCAAAAAAATAAAAATTCTGCGCACAATATATTAAAATTTTATTTGTCAAAATAACACTATAGAATAATTTCTATTATTTTGTTAATTTATTTCAAAATACCTGTCAGCAAGTATTTCTGTAACAATACAGACACACAAAAATTCCCCCAGGAGTAGACAGTTAAAGAAACCCCTACGACAATCCAGTTCCTGTTTCTCTGCCCCCAGAACCTAGCCGAAGGACCAGACACTCACACCCCCCAGAGCCGAACCGTGGCCGCCCCAGCCCAGAGACTCACACCTCCTACCACCCAGAGCCCAGCCATGACCCCCCCAGCCCAGACACTCACATTCCCTACGCCCCAGAGGCCAGCTGGGGGGCCCCCCAGCCAAGACACTCACACCCTCTACCCCACTCAGAGCCCAGGGATCCAGAGGGAGATGCTGGATCCTAGGCTTGCATGGAGTTTCCTACATGCTGTCGCCTCCTTCCTTCAGGGGATGTTGGGAACTACAGCAGTTCCCTCCACCTTCCCCCAGCCTTGTCTTCTATTTGTGAGCTGGGCTCTGCCGGGTCCAGGGGCCCCCAGTGGTGGCCAACATCTCTGCAGCCCATTTCTGTGGGGAGGGAGAATGGAAATGCTGTGCGCAGAACATTAATTTCTGCAAAATTCTGCATTGCGCAGTGGTGCAGAATTCCCCTAGGAGTAAACATTGCTTGATTGTTTTTTAAGCCAGACCTGTTTATTTTTTTTGAAAGTACTCAGACTACGTGTACCCTTCACCAAAGTGATTGTAACATTTTAAAATAATTTGCCAAAAAAGCTAATTTTTTAAAAGACACTTACTTTGTAATGGGAATGTGACAATACTACATTTTAGATTCCTAATCAGCACAATGTCTCTGTGGCCTTCTGAATTGCATAGACTGGAGATGGCTGGATTCTGGTCTACTCAGGTAATAGATCAGCTTCTGCATCTTGCAAACAAAGAAACCAAAGCATAGCACAGAATTGCAGAGTTGCTCATTGGAGAGCTACAAATGCTCCTGCCACCTTTCACACTCAGCTACCTTCTATGCTGGTGTAAAACATCACAGCATTTAAGGCCTGATCCTGGGGGTGCGGACAGCCTTATTGTGACTTTAGGGCTGAATACTGAGAAGGGCTGAGCACAGGCCCAGATTAACCAATGTGCACTTGGTGCACTTGCCCGGGGGCTCCCAACCACCGGGAGAAACCCAACATCCCCCCTCCAAACACACACACATACACACAAAACCAACCCAGGTCAGGAAGGGGGAAGAGCAGACCGTTTTGGGGGAAGGGCCCTGCCTGTTCCCTGGGTGAGAGCCAATGGGCTGGTGTGGGGGAAGCTGGGCCAGCCCTGCAGGACAAGAGTTACTGTGGGGTGAGTCGGGAGTCGGCTCATGCTCTAATGCCCCCTCTGGGGCCCCCCACCCCTTGGGGGAAGGGAAGGTGGAGGGGTGCAAATTGCCATAGTGAAAACAAGTAAGTTTGCTCACCATGCAGGTTTCCCCAAATTTAGACATAAATATCCTTACAGTTAAATCAAGTCAAGGAAAAGTGGCTTTGTTTCCTAGCAAACATAGCTTAGGCAGCCATCAGCACTTGATCATTTATACAGAGAGGGAACTGTTAAGCTGCTGCCAACTGCCCATAGTGCCTTTCAAAAACAGATGTTACTGTTAGAAAAATAACATATGCAGCTTGACATATGAGTGCTGCAATTTTAATTTAAAAGGGAGATGAGAAAATGTGGTTGAATTAATGAACTGAGGTAGATGATGTACAGTATGAAAAAATTATAACAGGAGAAAGTGGTGAGTGCCCACTTCCATGAGATGGTTAAAACTAGATTGCATGGATTAATCATAGCTAGTAGACAATAATCCTGCATTTGCATGAGGATGGATGGGTCTTTTCTGGCTCTAACTCCTATGATTTCATGTGGACTTTTTGGTCAATCCCCAGATGTAGTAACTGAAACTATATATTGACCAAGGTCTAAGATCAATATTTACCAGGAGGGGAATGATCAAAATCCACGTGTTACATACCAATCAGTCTGTCACAAAAAATTAATGAATTGTAGTGTGGATTTTGCTATAACTTTGTTTTGATGTCTGGTGGCTTTTTCATATAAAGCAATGAATCTTTTGCATTCTAACCTGTCACTTTAGTTTATCTGGGTACCACCATCCTATAGGCTAGGAAGGACCTTGTATTGAAAGGTAAATAGTACTATTTTTTTGTTTATTCCATAAACAAAGAACAAGTGACTTTCGGTCTGGACAACTTAGACAGAAGAAAAGAGTAAAGAAAGAAAAGAACAAATATAAGGGATCAGATCTGCCGCTGCAGCCAGTGGAGTGATGCCAATTTACACCAGTGGAGGATCTGCCTCAAGGGCTCCATGCAACAGCACAGTCTATGTGTTTCTGTAGAAGCAGCCAGCTTGGACTAACGCATGGGGAGTGCCTCTGCAGTCTGGCTAGGTGACTCACTTTACCTATGAAAGTGCCATGCATACAAAGCAGCCTTCTAGTTACATAGCCACACGCTTCACAAATGCTCCCCTCTGCTTCTGGAAGCAGCTGAGAGGGAAATGAGAAAAGACACAGAAGGGGAGATTACCAGCTCTCTGCTATGCGCCCCTTTCTGTCACTTGAATACGCCTTGGTGCCCTCTGATATAAAAGAATACAATTTTCTATTATGATTCATCATATGGTAGCCACTAGAAGCGCAAATAAGGATTATGGCCCCATTTTCTTAGACTTTGTGCAAGTAGTTAACATTGACATTTACCAGTTTGCCACCAGTCATGAATGAGTAAGGCTTTAATGTAGGTAGAGTCAAAAATAACTGATGTTAAAATCCAGTCACAAATCAAATACATACAGTATTTCACACATAGTTAAAACACTGTCTAATTAAGTCTTCAGTTAAATGGGTGTAATTTTGCTGTTCAGATTTATAGACACCTTTGTAGACTATATTCCCTACAGTGAGTCATGATGTCTCTTCATAAATGTTGTTAGGGATACGAAGAAAATCTTTTGAAGCTTGTGTTTTTTGCAGATATAGCGTGACACAAGTGAGGACCTGAGAAGTTGTCCTGGTCATTCAGATGCTGCTTACTTCATTGGGAACAAAGGATATAGTAGGGTTCAGATTATAGTGCAGTTCTGAAATCTGCTCCCAGTTCTTTTTCTGAATTGCTGTAAAGCACAGTACGGGCAAGGGCTGGGGAAACGAGACTTCTACGGACACAGGCATTCTAAAGCAAGCAATCTGCTCTCTAGGCTTAGGGGAAAGTCATAATTACACCGCAGTGATGATTTGCAATGCACAACAACACAAAGAAGTGAATTGCCTGCTTACTGAGTGTGAATTTTTGCCCCATAGGCAAAAAATAATAATGGAAATGCATGAAATGACAGTGCTAGCTGGAATTCTGTTCTCTTTTGGGAGGAAAAGGGAGGTCCTAATACAACTTTACAATAGCTTTTTTCTGTTGTAGGTAACAAAATTCTGCTGTATTACAAAAAGAGTTTGGAGAGTTGGTTAAAATAATAAATCTGAGGTCACCTGTAGAAACATTATCACTGTTACAGCAATGTACACCTTGGCTGCTTGGAACATCATGGTAACAATGGAGATGATCCTCCTACTTCCGAAGCATAGGACCTTACCATCTGGGCTAATAGATCATCTCTAGCAGCAATATAAGCCCTATAACATACAGCTGAGCTGTTCTGATGCTGTCCAGAGAAGAACAGCAGTACCTGTTCACACAAGCCAGTTCAGTGCAATACTTGTATCATGTTTTCTATCCTACAGTAGGATCTCAGAGCTTGTTACAAATATTAATTAAGTCATAAAACATCTCTGTGAATTTGGTAAGTATTATTATAGCCATATTGCAGTTGGTGAATTGAGGCACGGAAAGAAATAGTGACTTCTGCAGTGTCACATGGGAAATCTATAGCAGAATGGGGAATACAGTCCAGGCATAAACTAAGGGTGAATCTAGCCTGAAATGATTTTTCTGCATTAATCGTCGACTTCAAAATATTTCTCTCTATGCTACGATATAATTAGTGCTTGATTATTTTTTATTCAAATGATTTATTCATGTAATAATGCAGATTTTGGTGCCTAGAGGAATTAAAATAAGTACAGAACTTGCTGCTGAGAGATAGTGCTGTGTTAGTAGCACCTAAATTATAAATCACGTGACCACTGGCATTCATGCAGTGATTATGGGATGCAGGTCAGTGAGACCCAGACAGTTTTTAAACCACTAACAAGTGAACTCTCAGACACACAATTGAACTCTGAGACACTAGCAATTGAACTCATGTGAAATCAGTCTACAGAGGCTAAGAGCTGCTCATGTAAGTGGAATTTTCAAACTACAAATAAATTATAATGGGAGGGTAAATAGGACCCCCCTAGGGAGCTGATGTACACACAGCCTGCTGCTGTTGCAAGATCTATTTCTACTACTTGCTTTGCTGGAGAGGTTGAGAACTGTAGCAGAATGAAATAGCTAAACTATGGACTGATAACTTTGGAAATGGAAGAAAAAGAAAATTCTACATGAAAGTCAAATGTGTTAGTCTCTTGTTAGTATGGATGGGTATAACGTTATTCATTTTCAACAGGGCAGCATGGGGGGTGGGATGTTGCTGGAGGAACCCATGTAAACTGAAGGATAGCTCTTTCAAAATATACAATTTTGTTCTGTTTATTTCTGTATGAAAATATTTTTAACTTTATTTTGAAACATTTCCCTTTCCAACCCAAGTGTTGTTCTGTTTGCATTTTTGATGGAACTACTTGTCTTTGCAATGAAAATGTGTGAAACATTTGAATTTTCACAAGTTTTCAAGACAAAAGCCATTTTTGCTTGAAAACTGGACTCATTTTGACTCAGAAATATTGTGTATATTCATGATACAAAAAGTCAGTTTAGTCAAAGAGACCAAAGCCCATGTCATCATCAGATTCCTCAGATTCTTCTTCCTTTTCTTCCTTTCTTCTCCTCAGCAGGGGCAGCCCCACCAGCAGGAGCAGCACCCCCAGAAGGAGCAGCAGCAGTTGGAGCACCACCAGCTCCTACATTACAGATCAGGCTTCCAATGTCAATGTTAGCTACAGCCTTTGCGAACAGGCTCGGCCAGAAAGGTTCAACATTTACTCCAGCTGCTTTAATAAGTGCATTAATTATGTCCTCCGTGACGGTGACTTTGTCGTCGTGCAGGATGAGCGTGGCGTAGATGCAGGCGAGCTCGGAGCTGGAGGGGCGGGTAGCGGTGGGGCGTGGTGCTAGTCGCCAGGATGTAACGGCCTTAGTTTCAGCTGAAGGACACAGCACCTTTTGCGGCCAGAGAGACAAGAGAACCATTCATGACACTTTTCTCAAATACACTTATTTCCATATGGAAAAGCAAAAAAAAAAAAAAAAAAAATCAGAGTTTGTTACAGATATTTCTCACAGCTGTGCTGGGAAGTTTCTGGTCCGCACTGTGATCGGTCACATTTCTGGGGTTAACTGTACCTCTGTCCCCTCTGTGGTCTGCTTGAGGGTGCCAATTTAGGTTTCATGCTTCCAACCATCACCTCTGTATGGTTGGAGACCCGCAGCCCTCTTCCTCCAGACTGGGGATGTAGGCTTGCAGTCTCCCTGCAATCCACTGTGTTTATCCCAGCAGGTCTGAGCTTAGCCTAAGGATATGTCTACACTGCAATTAAAAACCTGTGGCTGGCCCATGCCAGTTGACTCAGACTCATGGGGCTTGGGCTAAGGGGTTGTTTAATTGTGGTAGCAACGTTTGGGCTTGGCCTGGAGTCCAGGCTCTAGGACCTTGCAAGATGGGAGGGTCCCAAAGCTTGGGCTGCAGCTCGAGCCTGAATGTTTACACTGCAACTAAACAGCCCCTTAGCCTGAGCCCTGTGAGCCCGAGTCAGCTGGCACGGGCCAGCCGCAGGTATCTAATTGCAGTATAGACATACCCATAGAGGCCCAGATCCGCAAAATGACTTTGCATTGCAAAGGTGAGTGTCACAGTGCCAGGGCCGCCCGGGGGACAGGGGGGGCAAGTGGGGCAGTTTGCCTCAGGCCCCGGGCCCCGCAGGGGTCCCCATGAATATGTCGGAGGCTCCCCCCGCCTCCGTCTTCCCCCATCCCCCGGCGTCTCAGCTGGTAAGGGGGCGGGGCTGTGAGCTGCGGCTGAGCGGCTCCCTGACACAGCGTGCTGAGGCTCCGGGACAGGGGGTAAGAGGCATGGTAAGGGGCCGGGGCTGGGCACCCCCCCCGACCCCATCCCCCACAGCCCTGACCCCCAGCTCCGAGCCCAGCCCCTCTGAGCCGGGCACCCCCCCCCGACCCCATGCCCCACAGCCCTGACCCCCAGCTCTGAGCCCAGCCCCTCTGAGCCAGACACCCCCTGACCCCATCCCCCCCACAGCCCTGACCCCCAGCTCCGAGCCCAGCCCCTCTGAGCCGGACACCCCCCTGACCCCATCTCCCCACAGCCCTGAGTCCAGCCCCTGTGAGCCGGGCACCCCCCAACCCAGAGCCCAGCTCCCCACCCAGCCCTGGGCAACAGCAGCACCACCCCCAGGCAGTGACAGCCCATTGGCACCAACCATCACCATCACCCAGCAACAGCCCATTATGTAATTGCAAATGTATACATACCATTACAGCTTTTAATGTTTTTAAATAATGTATTTAGTGTATTTTCAAATTATTACAAATTAATTTTTGAATGTATTTCACTAGTTATTTTTTACATTTCCAAATACATGTTACTATAGTATTGCAACTTTTTTTTATGGAAGGGGCCCCTGAAATTGCTTTGCCCCAGGCCCCCTGAATCCTCTGGGCGGCCCTGCACAGTGCCTAATTTTTAGGAGCCTAGGAAATCATAGGAACAACACTGTGACACTGCAAAGCCTAAATTATGTGCCTATACTCCTATACAATGAATGGGGAGAGAGAGGTGCCTCAGAATGGGAAGCACAAAAGCCAGCACACTATGTTGGGGAGCCATTTAAGCTAGCCAGTGGAAGATACCAAAGGGAAGCATGTGTCCTAGGCTCCATCCCTCTCGTAGATATAGATACTTATCTCTTCTAGTAACCCACAACTGGGAACCCCTCTCCTGATGGTGGCATGTGCTGGACTATAGGATATTCTGATTGGATCTCCCTCAATCTCTCCTGTTGACGTTGTTCCACTTTAAATAATTATACTGGGCCAGAGAAAGAATGAGACTCACTCTATAACCCAATGGTTAGAGCACTAACCTGAAAGGTGGGTTCAAATCCTTTCTCCTCAGCATGCGGGGGGGGGGGAGTTGAATTGGGGTCTCCCACATCCCAGGTGAGTACCCTAACCAGTGGGCTAAAGGAATATCCTCCTCCTTCCCCCTCTCCCCGACTTTTTGTGTGGAGTTAGGTGGTCTCTGAGCACGCTTACTGGCTCAGACTCTGCACGTGACTTAGGTGGAGGAATACCTATCTTCCCCCAATTTTTGGAAGTTTTTGGAAAGTGTAGGGGACAATTTCCTGGTGCAAGTGCTGGAGGAAACAACTAGGGGCAGAGCTCTTCTTGACCTGCTGCTCACAAACCAGGAAGAATTGGTAGGGGAAGCAAAAGTGGATAGGAACCTGGGAGGCAGTGACCATGAGATGGTCGAGTTCAGGATCCTGACACAAGCAAGAAAGGAAAGCAGCAGAATATGGACCCTGGACTTCAGAAAAGCAGACTTTGACTCCCTCAGGGAACTGATGGGCAGGATCCCCTGGGAGAATAACATGGGGGGCAAAGGAGTCCAGGAGAGCTGGCTGTATTTTAAAGAATCCTTATTGAGGTTGCAGGAACAAACCATCCCGATGTGTAGAAAGAATAGTAAATATGGCAGGCAACCAGCTTGGCTTAACAGTGAAATCCTTGCTGATCTTAAACGCAAAAAAGAAACTTACAAGAAGAGGAAGATTGGACAAATGACCAGGGAGGAGTATAAAGATATTGCTCAGGCATGCAGGAGTGAAATCAGGAAGGCCAAATCACATTTGGAGTTGCAGCTAGCAAGAGATGTTAAGAGTAACAAGAAGGGTTTCTTCAGGTATGTTAGCAACAAGAAGAGAGTCAAGGAAAGTGTGGGCCCTTTACTGAATGAGGGAGGCAACCTAGTGACAGAGGATGTGGGGAAAGCTAATGTACTCAATGCTTTTTTTGCCTCTGTCTTCATGAACAAGGTCAGTTCCCAGACTGCTGCACTGGGCAGAACAGCATGGGGAGGAGGTGACCAGCCCTCTGTGGAGAAAGAAGTGGTTCGGGACTATTTAGAAAAGCCGGATGTGCTGCATCCGAGGGTGGTAAAGGAGTTGGTGGATGTGATTGCAGAGCCATTGGCCATTATCTTTGAATCGATCGGGGGAGGTCTCAGATGACTGGAAAAAAGCTAATGTAGTGCCCACCTTTAAAAAAGGGAAGAAGGAGGATCCGGAGAACTACAGGCCAGTCAGCCTCACCTCAGTCCCTGGAAAAATCATGGAGCAGGTCCTCAAGGAATCAATTCTGAAGCGCTTAGAGGAGAGGAAAGCGATCAGGAACAGTCAGCATGGATTCACCAAGGGCAAGTCATGCCTGACTAACCTAATTGCCTTCTATGAGGAGATAACTGGGTCTGTGGATGAGGGGAAAGCAGTGGATGTGTTATTCCTTGACTTTAGCAAAGCTTTTGATACAGTCTCCCACAGTATTCTTGCCGGCAATTTAAAGAAGTATGGGCTGGATGAATGGACTATAAGGTGAATAGAAAGCTGGCTAGATCATTGGGCTCAACGGGTAGTGATCAATGGCTCCATGTCTAGTTGGCAGCAGGTATCAAGCGGAGTGCCCCAAGGGTCGGTCCTGGGGCCGGTTTTGTTCAATATCTTCATTAATGATCTGGAGGATGGCATGGACTGCAGTCTCAGCAAGTTTGCAGATGACACTAAACTGGGGGGAGTTGTAGATATGCTGGAGGGTAGGGATAGGATACAGAGGGACCTAGACAAATTAGAGGACTGGGCCAAAAGAAAACTGATGAGGTTCAACAAGGACAAGTGCAGAGTCCTGCACTTAGGACAGAAGAATCCCATGCACTGCTACAGACTAGGGACCGAATGGCTAGGCAGCAGTTCTGCGAAAAGGACCTAGGGGTTACAGTGGATGAGAAGCTGGATATGAGTCAACAGTGTGCCCTTGTTGCCAAGAAGGTTAACTGCATTTTGGGCTGTATAAGTAGGGGCATTGCCAGCAGAACGAGGGACGTGATCATTCCCCTCTGTTCGACATTGGTGAGGTCTCATCTGGAGTACTGTTTTGGGCCCCACACTACAAGAAGGATGTGAAAAAATTGGAAAGAGTCCAGCGGAGGGCAACAAAAATGATTAGGGGGCTGGAGCACATGACTTATGAGGAGAGGCTGAGGGAACTGGGATTGTTTAGTCTGCAGAAGAGAAGAATGAGGGGGGATTTGATAGCTGCTTTCAACTACCTGAAAGGGGGTTCCAAAGAGGATGGAACTAGACTGTTCTCAGTGGTACCAGATGACAGAACAAGGAGTAATGGTCTCAAGTTGCAGTGGGGGAGGTTTAAGGTTGGATATTAGGGAAAACTTTTTCACTCGGAGGGTGGTGAAGCACTGGAATGGGTCACCTAGGGAGGTGGTGGAATCGCCTTCCTTAGAGGTTTTTAAGGTCAGGCTTGACAAAGCCATGGCTGGTATGATTTAGTTGGGAATTGGTCTTGCTTTGAGCAGGGGGTTGGACTAGATGACCTCCTGAGGTCCCTTCCAACCCTGATATTCTATGATTCTATGATCCTATGATTACTAGCGGAGATAAGCACCTTTCTCCATGAGAGGGGCAGGGCTTAGGACACACCCCTCTCGCCGACATCTCCCATTGGCAAGTTTAGGCAGAGAGCTGCCTAGCATGCTTGGTTTTGTGGGTTGGATTCTAAGGGTATGTCTACACTATGAAATTAGGTCGATTTTATAGAAGTCGATCTTTAGAAATTGATTTTATACAGTCGATTGTGTACGTCCCCACTAAGCATATTAAGTCGGCGGAGTGCGTCCTCAATACTGTGGCTAGCATTGACTTACAGAGCAGTGCACTGTGGGTAGCTATCCCACAGTTCCCGCAGTGCACTGTGGGTAGCTATCCCACAGTTCCCGCAGTCTCCTCTGCCCATTGGAATTCTGGGTTAAGCTCCCAATGCCTGATGGGGCAAAAACATTGTTGCGGGTGGTTTTGGGTACATGTCGTCAGTCTCCCCTCCCTCCCTCCGTGAAAGCAACAGCAGACAATCGTTTCATGCCTTTTTTGCTGGGTTACCCGTGCAGATGTCATAGCACGGCAAGCATGGAGCCCGCTCAGTTCAGCACTGCTGTTGTGAGCATTGTAAACACCTTGCGCATTATCCTGCAGTATGTGCCGAACCTGGCTAAGAGACGCCAGCACGAGGACGATTGTGAGGAGGACATGGACACAAACATTCCTGAAAGCATGGGATGTGGCAATTGGGACATCATGGCAGCAGTGGGGCAGGTTGATTCAGTGGAACGCCGATTCTGGGCCCGGCAAACAAGCACAGACTGGTGGGACCGCATAGTGTTGCAGGTATGGGATGATTTTGACTTTTGCATGCATAAGCCCACTTTCCTTGAACTTTGTGAGTTGCTTTCCCCCGCCCTGAAGTGCAGGAATACCAAGATGAGACCTTCCCTGACAGTTGAGAAGCGAGTGGCGATAGCCCTGTGGAAGCTTGCAATGCCTGACTGCTACCGGTCAGTCGGAAATCAATTTGGAGTGGGCAAATCTACTGTGGGGACTGTGTGATCCGAGTAGCCAATGCAATCACGATGTTCTGTTATCTCGGGTAGTGACTCTGGGAAATGTGCAGGTCATACTGGATGGCTTTGCTGCAATGGGGTTCCCTAACTGTGGTGGGGCGATAGATGGAACGCATATCCCTATCTTGGCACTGGACCACCTTGCCAACCAGTACGTAAACCGCAAGGGTACTTCTCAATGGTTCTGCAAGCACTGGTGGATCACAAGGGACGTTTCACCGACATCAACGTGGGATGACTGGGAAAGGTACATGACACTCGCATCTTTAGGAACTCCGGGCTGTTCGAGCAGCTGCAAGAAGAGACATACTTCCCAGACCAGAAAATTACCGTTGGGGATGTTGAAATGCCAATAGTTATCCTTGGGGACCCAGCCTACCCCTTGCTCCCATGGCTCATGAAGCCATACACAGGCAGCCTGGACAGTAGTAAGGAGCAGTTCAACTATAGGCTGAGCAAGTGCAGAATGGTGGTAGAATGTGCCTTTGGACGTTTAAAAGCTCACTGGTGTTGTTTGCTGACTAGGTTAGAACTCAGTGCAACCAATATTCCCATTGTTATTACTGCTTGCTGTGTGCTCCATAATATCTGTGAGAGTAAGGGGGAGATGTTTATGGCGAGGTGGGAGGTTGAGGTAAATCTCCTGGCAGACGATTTTGAGCTGCCAGACACCAGGACGATTAGAAGAGCACAGGTAGGCACTTTGCACACCAGAGAGGCTTTGAAAACCAGTTTCATGACTGGCCAGGCTACAGTGTGATAGTTGTGTGTGTTTCTCCTTGATGCAAACCCACCCCCTTTGTTGATTTTAATTTCCTTTAAGCCAACCACCCTCCCCCTTTCGATCACAGCTGGCAAACGAAATAAAGTCACTATTGTTTTGAAACAATGCATTCTTTTTTTATTAATTAAAAAAAAAGTGAAATAACTGACAAGGTAGCCCGGGTGTGATGGGATGGGGTGGGGTGGGGGAGGAGGGAAGGACAAGGCCACATTGCTTATTGTAGCCACACTACAAATCAAAACTGTTTGAATGACAGCCTTCTGTTGCTTGGGCCATCCCCTGGAGTGGAGTGGCTGGGTGCCCGGACCGCCCCCGCGTTCTTGGGCGTCTGGGTGAGGAAGATGTGGAACTTGGGGAGGAGGGCAGGCGGTTATACAGTGGATGCAGGGGCGGGGGGTCTGTACTTTTGTTGGCTTTTCTGCAGCTCCACCAGACGCCTCATTATGTCCGTTTGCTCCCTGTAGCAGGGTGGACACCTGCTCCTGCCTGGAAGGGCCTGAGATAGACCAGGGACCAGGCAGCGTGAAGGCTGAGCTGATTGGGGGAAGTGGCTGCAGCTGGGGCCACGTCCCAAACAGTCTCAGCAGGCCCTATAAAGGCAGGGAGCCAGGAGCTCAGGCCAGAGTCTCTCTCTGCACTCAGAGAGAGAAGGGCCTGGCTGCAGGGAGCTAAGACAGAGTACCTGGGTAGAGCAGGGCTGGGGAAAGGCTGAGGAGCTGGGAGGTCCAGCCTGGAAAGCCCCAGGCTGCAGCCTAGTAGGAGGCCAAGGGGTACTGGGGTTGCACAGGGCAGCCCATGGGTAGGCCACGGCAGCAGGTCCAAACCCAACCTTGCCTGTGATGAGGGGCCTATACTGCAGTCTGCCCCAGGGAGCGGGGGCTAGTTGGTGACTGGCAGTGGCCTTATTCTATGGTGAGGTAGGGATAGTGGGTGGGGGTTCCCCGGGGAGGGGAGACCCTAGTACTGAGGGGTGTACTGCCAGGGGGCAGCACCCCAGATACAAGGGCACAGGGGTCTGGGAGGGACACGGGGGCTAGAGGACAGGCGGATCACTGGCCTGCAGGGGGTGCTCCAGGATGCTGGAAGAGCTAATTCCCAGAAGAGACCAGCAGGAGGTGCCACAGGGGTGAGTCCGCCCCTCTACACTTCCCCATTAGCCTCAGCGTCGCCTCCTGCCTCTGCTCATCGCGCTCACTGTATGCTTTCCTGGCCTCTGTCACTGAATGCCTCCATGCATTCAGCTGTGCCCTATCAGTGCGGGAGGACTGCATGAGCTCGGAAAACATATCATTGCAAGTGCGTTTTTTTCCGCCTTCTAATCTGCGATAACCTCTGGGACGGAGATGAGGGGGGAGCGTAGAAACATTTGCACCTGCGGGGGGATAAAAAGGGAGAGTAAAATTTAAGAAGATACATTTCTGAGAACAAAATGAAGACTCTTTCACAGTGAATCAAGCAATTCACAGCAGACAGCACATGGACTTTAGGTACAAGGTCGCATTTTGCCTTTTATATTGAGCGCCTGCCGGTATGGTGACACATCACACACGGCTGGGCAAAAGAATTCGGTTTCCAGGCAGCCATGGTAAGCCAAAAGGTATGTGGGGTTGGCTTCCTATGCCTTCATAACATGTGGGAATGGTTTCAAACTGCAGCGCCCTCCTTTCCCATAGCAAGCAATGCCGGTTGGGTTTCACATTTAAAAGGAGAGGCTGTGGTTTTCAGGTGGATGTGCAGCACACACTTCCCCCCACCCCACCGCGTGGCTATTCTCTGGGATGATCCCTTTTAGCCAAGCGCAAACAGCCCAGCATGAACGGGGTCCTTTTACTGATCCCTTACAAAAATTCCCCTATTTCAACCAGGTGACCATGAATGATATCACTCTCCTGAGGCTAACACAGAAAGATATAGACCAAATGTTGATTGAGTTTCACCAAAACCCAGGACCATTCACTGCCATGCTTTGTGCTGCAATGATTCCAGTCTACTTGCTACTGGCTTGGCGTGGTAAAGTGTCCTACCGTGGAGGATGAAATAAGGCAGCCCTGCCCAGAAACCTTCTGCAAAGGATTTCAGAGAACCTCCAGGAGAGCTTCATAGAGATGTCCTTGGAGGATTCCTGCTCCATCCCTAGACACGTTAACAGACTTTTCCAGTAGCTGTACTGGCCGCAAATGCATCCCAATTCTTCAGGGCAAATCAAACATTAAACACTATTACTTTTAAGCCCTGTACTATAGTTACAAATGTGCACTCACCAGAGGTGCCTTCTCCGGCTTCAGGGTCAGGGATCCCGCCTTGGGAGGGTATTGGCTCCAGGGTGATGAAAAGGTCCTGGCTGCTGGGGAGAACGGATTCACCAGTTGCCTGCTGGGCATTCTCCTCCTCCTCCTCCTCCACAAAATCCTCCTCCCTGTTGCGTGAGACTCCCCCTTTGCAGGTGTCCATGGGCAGTGGTGGGGTAGTGGTAGGGTCCCCCCCTAGAATGCCATGCAGCTGATCACAGAAGTGGCATGTATGGATCTCTGACCTGGAGCAACCATTTGCCTCCTTTGTCTTTTGGTAGGCTTGCCTGAGCTCCTTGACTTTCACGCAGCACTGCTGTGTGTCCCTGTTGTAGCCTCTCTCCACCATGCCCTGTGCGATTTTGGCATATATATTAGCATTTTTTCTTTTTGATCGGAGTTTGGCCTGCACAGATTCTTCTCCCCATACAGAAATCAGATCCAGTGTCTTCCGTTTGGTCCATGCTGGAGCTCGTTTGCAATTCTGGGGAGACTGCATGGTCACCTGTGCTGCTGAGCTCACCACGCTGACCAAACAGGAAATGAAATTCAAAATTTCCTGGAGCTTTTCCTGTGTACCTGGCTAGTGCATCAGAGTTGAAAATGCTGTCCAGAGCGGTCACATTAGAGCACTCTGGGATAGCTCCCGGAGGCCAATACCATCGAATTGCATCTGCACTACCCCAGATTCGACCCAGCAAGGTCAATTTTAGCGCTACTCCCCTCGCCGGGGAGGAGTACAGAAGTTGATTTTAAGAGCCCTTTAGGTCGACGGAATGGGGTTGGTTGTGTGGATGCATTCATTTTAAAATCGACCTAACACAGCTAAATTCAACCTAACCCCATAGTGTAGACCAGGGCTAAGTCACCATTTCTCCCCCTGCATTGTATAGGAAGACTAGGCTTCCTATATAATAACTCAGGGCTGTGTGGATTGCAATTGTTCCTGTTATTTTCTAGGAGACTAAGGGTATGTCCTACACTACAATTACTACAGCAGCACAGCTTCCGTGCTGCAGCACTGTACTGTAGACACTTCTTATATCAGCGGAATGGGTTATTGATGTAGTTAATCCACCGCTCCAAGAGGCAGTAACTAGGTCGACAGAAGAATTAGCCATGTCTACAGTTGGGGTTAGGTCAACCTAACTACAGTGCAAAATGTTTACAGCTCTGAGTGACATATCTAGGTTGATCTAATTATTAAGTGTAGACCAGGCCTAAAAGTTAGGTGTTGAGATGCTGTGTGTCACAATGCCTAAATCCCTTTGTGGATCTGGGCCAGTGTGTGCAAGTTTTAGTTAAAGGCTCAATCCAGCAGTTACTTTAAAATTCATTCTTCCAGGAGTACAATCTAACTGTTTTTTGTGCAGCAAACCTGGTACAAACTCTCAAAAGACTTTACACAAAAGTATTATTCTGCTTTCCCAGGGAAATTCATTGATGCAAGCTTACAAGCGATTTTTAATCTTTTTTTCCAATTTTTAGTTTTATGTTCTTTTACTCATGAATATTCTGATGTTTATTTATTTACTCACAGTCAGATCACGTGTAGTACATAATTACATACTTTATCATTTACTGACTGATTTATTACACGCTGTATTGATATAATAATATACCCTACCATGCAGAGCTGAGGAGCCATACCTTCATCAAATGGAGCTTCAGAGAGACACACACTAATCAGAGAGCTGTCCTGTCACTGCATTTAGCTGGCATTTGCACTGTCACAACATATAAACACAATGCTGTGACACAGATATCACAATGCAGCGTCAGGACACCACTCTGCATTTGTTTTGTGACTATCAGCAACTCCATTCAGTAACATATTCATTCTTTTGTCTGCCCCTTCCTTGTTTCTTGGAAAAAGGGTGTTTCTTCTCACACTCTTTCCCTATTTCTCTTTCCTTCCTGAAGCCCAATCTTGCCTGGTGTTTTAGCATCTTGTGGAAGGTCCTGAATGCCTTTAATTGCCACTGAAGTCAGTGAAAGATGAAGATGGTCAGCATCTTGCAGCGCATGCCCCTGGTTGCTTGGAAAACTCATAGGGGCTTGGACTTACATGTTTAGGGCAGCGGCCTATACTGCCTCACATGTGAGCGCCAGGATTCCACAAGAAATAGGGTTGAGAGCCCAGAGCAACTGTATTTGGCTGTAGAGTCACATGTTGGATATTGCTGCATTAATACTTGATACTTTAAAAAATGCCAAAATGTTTTTGAAAGTATGAGCCATTTCACTGGCCTATCTTATCACAGGATGTAATCAATAAATCATATGCCAGTTCTGGACATTCTGCATGTCAGATGTGTCAAGTCACATGTCTACATCAGTGTCCAGACTAGTACAGATTGCGTGTTTGTTATTGTGTTTTTCTACCTCCTCAGTGCTGACTTAGGAGCTATTATCCTAAGTTCATAGTAATTGCAAGAAAATTCCATCTGTTTGCCCCAAAAGAAGGAAACTGAATAAAGAAATTCAAAGGAAACTGCACTTACTAACCACAACATGCCACCACCTGTGGCTTAGCTAAGGGATCCTCATACTCATGGGAATTCCGTGATGTAAACGAAGTGCCTTCCCAGTAAGAAATCTGCATAACCTCTAAGTCATGCCAGTTCTCACCAACTGGTTGAGCTGAAAGATGAAAGTCACTTTTGATATTTACAGACCATGACTTATTGATTGTTGTATGGCATATACAGACCAGTTCAATAGGGAAAATGCTTCTTAGTGGAAAATGAAGCTGATAGTAATTTTATTGTAAGGATGCTCTTTGCCTGTCTTGTTCGTTTGTCATATTGTAAACTAACCTAATTCAAATGCAAGCTACATTTTAAAATTGTACTGAAAATCAGACAGGAGTAAACAGATCCAATTCAGCACACCAGATGAGAATACAGATTACAAAAAATGTACAGATCTGAAGGGAGAAAGATTAAAACATCAGACTAAGAGCCAGGATATCAGGCTTCTATTCCTAACTCTGCCAGAGAATTCCTATGGGACCTTTGGACATAAGGTACAGAGGTTAGTTTCCCCATCTGTGAAATTAAGAAATTAACAATACTAACCTGCATCACAGAAGTTTTGTGCGGCTTAAATTAATATTTGTAAATGGCTTTGAGACTGACAGAAGTGCAAATCATTATTTCAGTATTATACTCCTGGCTAGAATTTCCATAGTAAGAGAAGTTTGTTAGTGTTAATTTTGGCTTGTCTTTCTGCTAAATAAGGGGACATTGTAATATGTTTCTGAATCTACTGTCCTTTTTGGTATCTCACTGTGATTGATTTCCACTTAATCAAGGTTTATGGGCAAACCTTCAAAAAGCTACTCTGTTCTGACATCACATGTAACATTTAGGAGCCTCCCTCAAGATGGCACTATTAAACTGCTTCACATACCTCTGAACACTTGCATAATCTTGTTTATAAAGCACTGAGGTCATTTTAAAGCTAAGATCACCCGATGCTAATTTGGCCAATTATTTTCAATTTCTTTTTGGCAAAATGCCTTTTTTATGTCTAGATGCAGACATTTAAAGGCAATGTTTGTGTGAAGGCTCTGCCAATAGAGTTTTGCAGTCAGGGAGTGCTTGCTGGGATTACAGTTTTGGATCTGTTTGAGAAACTGTGAATCCCTCTGAATCAGTTGCAATGTTGCATTACATTCCTTTCAGTCCTTCAGCTGAAACCCAGGATCTGCACTATGGGGGAAGATACAAAGGAGAGGGGGAGGTGGATTTATTCCTCCAGGCTCTGTGAGTTTAGGTCACCTTCTGCATGCAGATATTCCTAGTCCCCAAGCACCGTGCCCCACCCCACCTCACTTCTGTTCCTGTTTTCTCCGTCATTGTCTCCAGTACTTAATTGTGGCCTGGCCTTAGTAGTTCCTCCCCTTTAGTTGAGGGTCAGACCTTTAGTTTTTGGTAGGCCTAAACCCACCTGTCCCAATACTGCAAATAGTACCGTGCCCCAGCTGGCCTCTAGACCCTGTGGAGCTCCCATGGTGGGTCTGGTCATTCTGTGCAAGAAGGGGAGAGGGGGCAGGGAAGAGCCAGGGGGATGCTCATTTTTGCCTCCCTCACCCAAACCCTCCAGGAAATCCACAACATAGCTTCATTAATCCTGAGTCTGCATTGACCTTTGTACATCCAATCCTCCTACCTTGAGCATTCCTTTAATGGGTTGGGAGGTCCCACTGCTTAAGCCAACTGCTCCTTATCGTTGTTGTTCCTTTGCCACAAGGCCATTACCCCTCCTCATTCACATCCTGCCTGAAGGCCCACCTCTGTGGTAACCGAGAACTCCCATCTCCATTGCCCCCCTTTACATCTCTAATCTGGCATCATCCTTTCCCCTAAACTCTCTTACTTTGACATCAATCATCTGCGGATCTGCCTATTACCATCTGCAACACTCTGTAGGGATACCACGGCCTCACTCTACTGCTGCTGAAATCCTCCTCCCTGCCTTCTGTGACACATCAGCTGAGAAGGGGTTAACTAGAGCCTGAAAGCCCTATTAGCCCCATTTTGTTACACCTAGAGGGTGTGTCAGGCTCAGAGATGAGTTTTAATGACAGAGTTCAGTGTCTAGGAGATAGGTGGTCTGTAGTTCCTGCTGTGTGGGAAGCGCCAGGTGGTGGGAGAACCTAAAATGGCCTAAAAGCTCAAGCCTGGGCCAGGAGAAGTTGCTTAGTTTGTATTGTTACAAACAATACAGCCTGGCTGAAACCTGGTTATGGGTTGAGTTAAAACCTCGCTGAGATTGATAGGAGTACACTTACCCTTCAATTAATGTAACTGTAAGGCTAAGTCCCAACCTAAGAGTAAAGGAGTATTTGAACCCACCAAGGAGCTTTTGCTGAGTATTGTTTTGTTAGGAGTGTCTATTGTGGTGGTGGGGAAAGGCAGAACAGACAAAAAGCTGGGAAAGACAGAGACATAGCCCAAAGGAGCAGCTGAAAGCATGGTGGGTAACCCTGGAGAAAATCTGGGGAGAGGTTTTGGGTCAAGGATACAGGTTGAAAAGAGTGTTCCTAGTGCTGTAAGATAAAGAATCTGCTTTCTGCTATTTGATTCCTTTTGTGTTCAGAGACACAGGATTTTGTACATTCTTTGAAAAAGGAGTAATTGTGGTGACGACGCAGGAAAGGAAACAGAACGCCAGGTCTGTGGTACTTTGCTTCTAAAGCCTCAAGCCAAAAGCCTCCCAGGAAAAAAACCTTTCCTGGGGTTTTTATTATATTACTTGCTTTGTTTACAACACTTCTTATTGGTACAAATCTTGCGCATGAAGAAGACATGCAGTAGTCAATTACATAAGATAAGAAACCCATCTCTTGAGCGCGTGAACACTAGCTGCAAGGGTGATGTCAGGTTGCCAATAAGTTTTCCAAACATAGGCGCTAGAACAAGGTCACTCCTGCCTCGTTGCCAAGGGAACAGTTTGCCGTTCTTCAAGGCTTGTGATTAGGGAGCAACACATTCCTACAAGTAATGAATAATAATCATATTGGCCCATATTCTGCCACCTTTATGCCAAGTGAGCAGTACCTTTCTGTTCACCTAGGCCCTGATCCTGCAAACACTTATTCAAGTGTTTAACAACTGTGGGTAGCCCCATTGATTTCAATTAGACTTCTCATAGTAGTAAAGTTAAGCATGTGTGTAAGTGTTTACAGGTTTGGGGTTTTAGGCCCATTGAAATCATAACTTGACGAGTAGGTGCTACTCAATGTGAATAACGGTAGTAGAATCTGGCCCATTAGTACCATTTACTTGTATTATGGATGGGCCTACAATATGCTAAATGCTAAGAACACACACATGCTGTAGTGCAGAGCTGACAAAGAACACATTAAATGGCTGAAAGGCGGTGAGATGGATAAAATGTACAAAAGAAAGCTGAATGTATTTCCAGTCCTAGAATACCTGGTATTTCTGAATGGTTTCTATTATGTGAGGTGTATAAACTACAAGGAGTATTTAAGGAATTTTTATGACCGTATGAATGAATAATAATTTCAAGGTGCAAGAAATGAGACTCAAAACCTAGTATGAAACACGATACAATGTTTTTGTTTGTAGGGATCATTCCTTTCTCATGGGGAATATCAAAAGTATGTATTTTTACTCATACAGCTCTTCTCTTCTTATACCCATCTCCTCTCTCAAGTCTTCTGTCCTTTCTTCTTCCCCCTCATTCAAATTCTTTGCATGATTTTTTTATGGCATACACAATAATGTTCTTGTACTAGCCATATATTTACTGATTTTAACGTGTTTAAAATCTCTCTGTATAAAAAGAACTAGAGCTGAAAAAACAAAGGGGAAAAATGAAAACAATTCACATTTCTATGTCTTCATTAGTTCATTTTTAACTCTGTACAAACAATAAAAGTAATTTTATAACAGAGGCCTAATTTACCAAATTACTTTTCTGCATAGGTTATAATGGATGCCAGTGAAAGATGCAAGAAAGTACACATTGGGATGCATGCATTCCTAGTTGCTAAATCTGTCATACACATGCATGTATTGAATGTTCCTGCCATGATACTCTGAAGCAATGTAACTGGCATAGAAAGATGAAGGAATATAATTTGAATTTTCTATGATCTAATGGATCCATCAGAATGGATATGGGCAACTGATAGATGTTGGAATGCCACTTTGATTCCTGATAAGAATGGCAATCTTATGTGTACATGGGGAAGTAGGAGAGGGAGCAGTAAGGTAACCTTTCACAGAAAGGCAGCTAGAATGCTGGGTGGAATCTAATCAGACTGCTTACAAGAAGGTTGGCATCAAAACACAACAGCTGAAGTGTAGCAGATGGCTAGATCTGAAGGAGATGTAAACAGAGGTTGAATAAACAAGCATTGTATTCTGGTAGATGTCAAAGTTTTCAGGCTGTACAAAGTTTAATTTAAGAACTCTACTGCAACTGCCTTACCTTCTTTTACTAAATCCCCAAACTTGACACACCTCTAAGGGCACATGAGGTCTGAAAGGCAATGGAATCACTGTGGCTATTCTGCATGGGATGGATGCAGAGTTGGCCACTGAAGGTATGTCTACACTGCACTTAAACACCTGCGGCTGTCCCATGTCAGCTGGCTCAGGCTCTGGGGCTGTTTAATTGCTGTGTAGATGTTTGGGTTTGGGCTGAACCCTCCCCCCCACAGGATCCCAGAGCCTGGGCTCAAACCTGAGCCTGAACATCTATACCACCATTAAACAGCCCCATTGCGCAAGCCTGAGTCAGCTGACATGGATCAACTGTGAGTGTTTAATTGCAGTGTGGACATTCCCTGTGTGCCCATGCAGTGAGCGGGAATATGATCCCCTCCTGCACCAGGTGTTCCGGATCTGTACTCTTCAGGGATTCCATCTATAGTAGCCAAGAGAGGTTGGTGGTTGCTAGGGTGAGGAGAAGAGTGGGGTGTATGGTCAATTAATACATAAATGCATGGATACCCTGGCCAACCCCAATGGCCCTACATATAAGAGGAGGTGCAGCAGCTTCCCATTGCAGTACTTCCCTGTGCCAAGCTCATGTATTTGGGCTTTGTGCAAGGGAGAGGATTTGAGACTTTCATGGCAGTAAATTGGGAGGGAAGGAAGAGAAGTTAGTTGTGCAGGCTAAATGTAGGAGTCACTTATCCATATGAAAAAGAGATTTCTGTGACAGCTCTCCAGTGAAGTAAAGTCTGAAACTTGTGAGCCATATGACTCATCATCCCTGAGCTCCTCCATGTGTTCTCTGCTAAATTTTCCTTTTGTCTTTTTCTCTCTCATGTGACTTTGCACTTTCTTCCATGCCCACTCCACTTCCTGGCCACAAACACCACTCATCTCCTTCAAATCCCTCCTTAAAACACTCCTTGTCTGCAAAGAAAAAAAAAATCTCCCTGAGATCTCTCACCAACAATGTCTCTGCACTGTCTGTCTCATGCCTAAACTGTTGTCCTATGCATCACATTATTTTAAGGAGATTTCAAACGGTTCAGCATCAATGTATTCTGTAAATTGCAAGCACATATATTGTGCTATAGACATGATGTCTCTGAAAATCAGGCCCCTCAGACAATTGGTCAAATGTTACATTTGGGTTCTGAAGCAAAGATGAGAGACAGAAAATGACAGACCTGAGTTGAATGATAATTGATATGACAGTTGAACAAGTACCTGAGAACAATTATACAGATAAGGATAGTTGGGTGAATAGTACATGTGGAAGTGTTCAGAAGTGGAGGTTGGTTCAGATCCATCTCTAGTTAAATATTCTACCTGCTCTGCTTGAAAGCAGGGAAAATCATAAAATCAGTAGTAAAACAGAAAAGGCTTGTGAGTAAGGTTATTGTATTAAGTTATCCTTGCCAGATTGCAGTTCTGGCTGTTTTCAGGTAACTTGGCTTGAGGCTGGTGATAAACACCTGATTTCTGGCAAAACAAACAAACAAACAAAAAACAAACCCCAAACCAGCAAGTAAAAGTTCATTTGAAGTACCCAATGCTTAAGTTATCCTTTCCACCATTCCTTTACTAAACATACTACTGCAGGTATTTGAGCCTTCCTTGGGGTTAAACAGGAAGACCAGATACTTTCCTACGGGCGCTGATATAAGAAGATAGATCTGATCCGCAAATACATCTGAACTTAGCTCTGCAATTTTATACCCTCCATACTTCTCTTTCCTTCAGCTATACGTCTTATTGCACCAGCTCTTAGTTGCAGCAGCAGCAGCTTTGTTACAGCAGTCCCAAATTCTCCATGACTTCAGGATGTGAATACATGCCTTTAGCTATAAACTCAGCTTTTCATCCTTCGAAGGTAGATAACCTGCATATCCTGCAGTTTACTGTATAGGGGGTCTCTCTCCCAGATGAGAGCTGAAGTGAGGTCTACTATGAATGAATACTAACAATCTGATGTCCATTTTTGTATGAGTTAGAGTTTGCCCCATGTCTTTGGCCAGAATTGCCCCTCCTTTTTATTGTAATGGAGTGTGCTCCATTTACTAGCACCAGTCAACTGTTGTCTTTCTCCCTAATGGAGGTAGCTTTTCAGAGGTGCTTTCTGTATGTGTACTATCAAGCAGTTTGTGATCCCTCTAGTATTATTTTATAAACATAAAATATTATAAATGGATACCATGCCTCTCTGACACTGGAACTGTGAAAAAATGTTATGACTGTGTTTAACATAGGAACAGCCAGACTGTATCGAATCAGTAGTTTCACCTAGTGTGATATTTTGTCTCTGACACTGACCAGTAACAGATGCTTCAGAAGAAGATGCAAGAAATTCTGTAATGGACAGTTCTGGAATAATCTTCTGGTAGGTGAAACTTCTGACTAATTTCTTTTGATTAATGATTGGTTTATGCCCTGTGCGTATGGGTTTATATCCCTTGTACATTTTTATCCTGTTTTGTGGATCTTCGATAATTCTGAATGTCTATATAGGCACAAGGAGCAGGGAATGTATTGGGGAGGAAGAAATTTATAGAAAAAGAAATATTTGAACTAGGACAAAAGATATAGGGAAAAGGGGGAGTGAACTAATTCTCTCTCTATCTCAAGATATTTTATATGACTGGACAAAAGCCTTTTATTTCAGGTTGCTTGATTGCAACAATAATACTACAGTTAGAAGCTCTTTGGGTTTTGAGTCATGTGATTCCAGGGAAAGGGCATTCAAGATACTAGGTCAGCTTGTGCTCTCACATGCCTTCCAGTGTCATTCTGGAGTCAACTCATTGAGAACACTGGAATTGCTCTGGCTTTATACAGCCAGGGCCGGCTCCAGGCACCAGGCATCCAAGCTGGTGCTTGGGGCGGCACCTGGAGGGGGGCGGCGCGGCGCTCCGGCCGCCAGGGAGAGCGGGGCCACAGCCGGGCTCGCCGCCCTCCCCCCGGCGCTCTGGCCGCCCTCCCCCCGGCCGACGGGGGGAGAGCGGCGAGCCCCTACCGGGGCGCGCCGCCCTGCGCGCTCCCGCCGGGGCTCGCCGCCCTGCCCCCGGCGCTCTGGCCGCTGGGGGGAGAGCCAAGCCCCCTCCGGGGCTCGCCGCCCTCCTCCCAGGGCTCCGGCCGCCCTCCCCTCCGGCGCCCTCCCCCCGGCCGCTGGGGGGAGAGCGGAGCCCCCGCCGGGGCTCCGGCCACACCCCCGCCCCGGCTCCGGCCACCCGCGGGGGGAGGGGGGGCGGCCAGAGGCTTTTTTGCCTGGGGCGGCAAAAAAGCCAGAGCCGGCCCTGTATACAGCTGTACATGAATGCAATATTTGGGCAACTTTTTTCATCCATGGTTGATGGCAGTATCATTTCTATTCATTCCCTTTAATTTTCAAATATTATACACTTACAGTCCATGAGACTTGATACCCCCTCACATAACCTCTGCTGCTCATTGGCGCAAAGGCTTTGTCCACACAACTACAACTGTGGTGTTATAAGCAGGTAGAGATACAGTACCCTTGATGCGTTACAAGGAATATGGTTCCACTTGTGTCACAGTCATGTTTGTACACCCACAGTTCTTCCATGCTTAGATGAATGGTTGGCCATAGTGATTGTTTGCCATTTGATCCATTCCTGTGTGGTGACAAGGGCTTGATGGGCCAAGAGTCCAATGTCAGAACAGACTTGATGTATGCACATAATAGGGGGTCTCCCTCTCGGCCGCCTCCACCCCTTGGTTGGTGGAATTTTATCCTGGATGTTACAAGCCACCCAGAAAATCATGTTCACCAGAATGTCTTGCAGCATTCTGGCAACATGTCCGAAAAGCATAAGACCCCATCTGCGGACAATGCCCCCAGACATCCACACTGCCCAGTTTTATTTGTATCAGTGCATTCTGGGACAATTCCTTACTGCCTCAATAGGCAGGACATGTACATTGAGCAGCAAGGGGAGCATGCAGTGGAGGATGTCCTACCAGATAGAAAGCTGGAAGGAAGAGGACTACCTAATCATTACACAGACATGGTTTAGGAGTCCTGTCTACATAGTGAAAAAAAGTGTTCTTCATTTACAGGAAAGCAATCATTCTGGATGAGGCAACTGGCAGGCATCAAACACTGTTAGCTGCCACAGTTACTAACTGAATTTTAACCATGCATAGTAAGGACACAAATCATGTTTAGAGTCAGTCATGCCACTAACTGGTTCTATTAAAAGTTGTAGTGTGGACAAAATCAAAGAGGGAGTGGCTATAAGCCTGCTGCTACAGAACCTTCCATTTTGCCAAATCTGTGAAACTTTCGGTGAAAGAAGGTTAATTTGTGACAAAGAACAAGCAAAAGTGAAGCAGCCTTCCATGGTTATGTTTGAAATTACTGGCTCTCAGGAATGAGTCTGATCAGGCTGCTTGCTGTGTGGAGACAGTACTTTGGTGGCCACCATAGTTTGGATTATGTAGTGCTCAGCTGAACTGCTTTGCCTTTGGGGCACATAGCATGGGTTTCTCCTCTTCATTAGGAAAAAAACCCAAAACTGGATTTGGATTCTCAGACTTTCAGTGTTTTTGAAGTTTGTCAGAGATGGCACCGAGCAGCATCTCTAAACAGTTTGGATTGAATGTTTTTTGAATGAGTAACTGTGAACAATAGCTTGCTTTTACTGAGGAAGTAAAAAATCTGCACTCTGATTTAAAAAAAACAAAACAAGCAAGCAATTCCAGATATCTTTTGCTTTGCTACTTAACATTTGGCTATGGTTCTGAAACCAGAACTGGTAATCTTGGGCTCAGTTACGTGATTCAGGGATGCCAGAATCACTTTAGCCTCTAGCAGGACTGGAGGAGACTGAGGGTGGTGGAACAGATTGGGGATAACACAGAAGGGGACTTAATTGTCAGCACGGAGGAGGAAATATTAGATATTTTTAGGGTTTTTACAAGTATATGATTTGTCTAAAATCTGTCTGAGAATAGCATAGTAAATAACTAGTACCAGTGCATTGCACTTCTGACATGCTGTCTGTCCAAGGATCTCTAAGCACTCTACAACTATCAGTTAAGTCTCAAAATCCATGTGAGAAAGGGAAGATCATTTTACAAATAGGTGAACTGAAGAGCAGAAAAGTTAAATGGTTTGCACAATGTCAATGAATAAGTCAATGGCAGAGCTGTGACTAGAACTTTGCCTATGTTCTTTGAAAAGATGAAAAATTGTCTTAATGAAGCAAATACACTTTTTTAAAAACTAAGTTAAAGGAATCTCTGGAATGATTCATTCCTAGTAGAAAATCATCTGAAGTGACAACTCATTTTTGGTTCCAACCCATCGAACCTCACTCTCACAAATCCAGCATCTCACTCTGAAGTAACAGTCAAGCATTACAGGCTGTTGAACTGCTATGTTTAATCAACAAATTGCTCATGAAACTTGTAAGGCTCTTTGAAATCTTCACCAATTCACCTCAGCTCTAATCACAAAGCATCGCAGCCTCTGTGAGATACTGGAAAGCTCAGCTCAAATGTTTAGGTCTGTTTCCAGTTCACCCCTATTCCAGGATCAAAGAATCCGCTCAGAAAACAGGAAAACATGGAGACAAACTGCAACCCTAATCTCCTAGGATGAAATCCACCCATGGACACAGAGGCTACAGAAGATCTGCAACAATCCTGGTGGGTGCATGGGTGGGCATGTGATAGAATTAGGCTTCAGACTAACTTCAAGTAGCCCAACTGAGAGGGGCTTTGGGTCGAGGCCACTGGGTCCACAATTACACAGATCCAGTGACCTCTGGCTCCTAGCATTAGTTTATGCCCTTTCTAATTCTGGGATATTGTTGGAGATCGTCAGCACACCCCAACCAATTACATTTTTAATCTCTGCCTCAAGCCTTAGATGCCTTCACATGTTGGAAAACTCCCCTGTCATTTGTGCTATATTGCAATCGCTTTATGATGGGTGCGATCAAAATCAGGTAGAACTGTGCTAGTGACACAAAATGAATTTCATGTAGAAGCTTTCACAGGTGTAAGCCCAAGCTAATCAGAAGCCCAATTCATCAGGTCCCTGGGTCAGTGATCCTCCTTTAAAAATGTGGTGGTGGGGGGTACTTTTGTTCTTGGTTTAAACAGCTCACTTGGGAAAGAATCTCAAAGTCCTAATTCTGATTTCATTTACTCCAGTTTTACACCATTATAACTCTGTTGGGAACTTATGCTTCCTAAATCTTTGGCTATGTTCTCAACACTGGTTAGGGCAGCCCTAGAAACTGCCCTAGTTTGTGCCTCTGGCTGTCATGGCCCCTCTGAGTTTGTGGCAGCTAGGGAATTGCCAGGATATAAGAATACCCCAGCAGCACAACTTACTACCCTCCGTACATACGCTCCTCCTGGCAACCTAGAATGTCCTTTCCACAGTGCAGGCTCCTCTGGAGTGAGTCCAGAGTCCACTTTGCATCTACCAGGGAGGCCCCCTGTGTGGAGGGGCAGGGCTTCTGGCCTCTTTGTGGCCACTTTATGCTAGAATAGCTAAAACAAAGTGGCTGCAGCACTGGGGTGAATTCCTCTCATTGAGCTTGACTCATTGGAGGTGTGCTGGCATAAAACTGGAGTAAGAGCAACCAGAGTGAAACTCAGTAATGGAGTGCTGCTGTTTGTGCTACAAAAGCAAGGCCTCAACTCTCACAGCCAACTATAAACCCTAACAAAAGCTCCATATAACCAGTGTTCTATCTATCCTCATTAGCCCCTGCTGGGCATGGAAGTGACTTTTTGTTTTGCATAAAAAGCCAGATCCTATACTTTTCACTTCCCTGGTTTTTCCAACTGGGCCTGATTTCCCCCCTCATTTACACCTGTGTAAATCAGGAATAACCCTGCTGAAAGTCATCAGTATAAAACTGGGACAGGAGAATCAGGCTCAATGGATGATTGCACATGAGGAAGGAGAGTAGGATTTGGCCCATTATATCAGGATTAGAAAGTTATTTAATCTCCATAGAATAAAGCAATTAAAAACACATGGTAAAAGGTTTTGCTATTTTTGACAGGCTTGTCTGAACAGTGTGGGCTCCAGGAGACAAACAAAAATAAACAGCTAGTTTGGGTTCTGAACACATTGCCACAGCATGGAAATGTTTCCACACCCAGTTGATTAAAAATTAAGAAGTGCTAACATTTCCCCCATTCCAAAAACAAATCAGTAGTGCTTTTTTAAATAAGGGGTGGAGAGGGAGGGGGAAAGCACCTCAGTCCTCTTCGATGTGTTTTGTATTCTGTGACTTGGGGAATATCCTGGTGTAAATCAATGTCAGTGAATATACTGCTTGTTCACCTCAGTAATTAAATAAAGTTATCTGGAAATTGGTTCAGAATGGAGCTGTGATGTGTGAAAAAGTGCCTGTCCACTTAGAGCTGAATGTTCATGCATAATGGGAGAAGGTACAGAACTGTGATTCAGCAGGAAAAAACCTACCACCACATGATATATTACATAGAATACACCCACCACCTGTCTTTGTCAAAGCTGGAGCCCATTTAATGCTCAGAAGCTCAGAAAAGCTGCATTATGCAGCCATTAGTAGTACAGGAAAGAGGTGTGTTTCTTGCTGTACTGAGGGATTAAGACAGGATTTAGGTTTCAGCACTCCAAGACACTGAGTATTCTCAATGCCCATTGACTCCAGTGGGAGTTGGGGGTCCTGAGTGCTTCTTGGAGCTGCTCATCAGCTTACAAGATGAAGCTCTTATTGAGGGCTTTGAGACAGATATTCCCTTTTACTTACATGGGGCAGGGGAGCAAAAGTGCATGGAAATGCAGCAGGGAGCATGGAAGGAATTTGGAACAGTGGCTCAGTGGCAGGTACCTTATAGGGTAATGGATCCACGCACCAGCCTGGGACATGTGCAGACATCAATCAGACACGTGCAGTTCAGTTTGTAGCCCTAACCTCAGAGCTCTGTTTAGTCTCCAAAATAGAGAGAGAAAATATGGAACGATAACACAAAGTAATAGTCCTGTTCCCAACCGAGATTGTGGGGTTCTCTAGCCTCCAGCAGCTTAACAGTCAGGTGCTTCCCCATTCTAGGGCTGTCTACAGGGACAGCTTACCCTCTTCCAGCCTTCTGCTGCAGTACTCACAACCGCTTCTGGATCCCTAGCTACCTCATGGAACAGGGTCCTCATTTATACCCCCAGCTGTACAGATGGGTCTGATGAGTCTCCAGAACAGTGTTCCAAATCCACTGAAGCCTTACTGCACCAATACCATATTGAGAGGCTCCCTAAGTTCTTGGAGGGTTAGGTGATCTGTGTCATGGCAAAATCAGGGAATAGACACTTTACATCTTTGTTATTATTTATATTGCGGTACTGCTGAGGGGTCCTAGTCATGGAAAAGGGCCCCATTGCGCTCGGCACTATACAAACATGGAACGAAGAGTTTCCCTGCCCCAAAGAGCCGACAATCTAATATTTAACTTCTGAAGAGCAACTAACTAACAACTTTGTTTTCTTAGGAAGGGGGCCCAATGTCCATGGCAAATTGGTATAGATATTAATGCCAGGCAGACTAGCCTTAGTCTCCTCCCAAGGTTGTTAGCTCTGTGCAGCTGTACTAGGAGAATCCACAGCAGTGTGGAATGGGGTCTAACTAAGCAGTCAGGGATGAGGGGGACCCAGCAGATAGAGTCAATTTTTGAATGTCTTGTCAAAGATCTATATGATATGGGAGTGGATTTCCGGTGGATCTAGGTGGAATTTGGCCATTAAATCTCTTTATTGCTTTGTTAACGCTATTAGACTCAGTTCTGAATGTCCTTGCTTTTATCAAGTTAGCTGGGTCTTTAAAATGAGGCTATCCTCAAAGTGATTAACAATAGCATCATGTGGCTCCATGCTTATTAATTTCTGTACCAAATGTATTCATTTTGCAATAAAGAAATGAGTTCTTTTTTATATGAGTTTGTTAGAAATGTCATATTAACAATGGCATAATGTGAATTTCCCAACAGCACAGGTTGTTTATATACAAATGCACTTTTTGGTATCAAGGGGCTGAAAGGATTATTTCCTATTTGCGCAACAATCAGCTATGCATCCTTCACAGAGCCGTGGAACACTGCCTAGAGTCCTCTGCATCAACAGCACATTTACTGGAGAGTCATGGGTGCATTTTTACTTTCTAATCCTACTTTATAGACTAAGGCCAAACTTGCCGAGGTGGATCCCTAGGGTTAACTTAGGGTTGTCAACTTTCTAATTGCACAAAACCGAACACCCCTGCCCTGCCCCTTCCCTGAGGCCCCACCCCTTCTCTGAGGCCCTGCCCCTTCTCGCTCCACCCCCATTCCTCTGTCGCTCACTCTCCCCCACCCTCACTTACTTTCACCGGGCTGGGGCAGGGGTTTGGGGTGCGGGAGGGAGGGGTGAGGGCCCTGGCTGGGGTTGTGGGCTCTGGGGTGGGGCCAAGGATGAGGGGTTTGGGGTATGGGAGAGGGCTCTGGGCTGGGGCAGCGGGTTGGGATGTGGGGAGTGAGGACTCCAGCTGGGGTTGCAGGCTCTGAGGTGGGGCTGGCGATGAGGGGTTTGGGATGCAGTAGCGGGCTCCAGGCTGGGGTCGAGGGGTTCAGAGTGCAGGAGGGGATGCGGGAGGCTCTGGATGGGGGTGTGGGCTCTGGGGTGGGGCCAGGGATGAGGGGTTTGGGGTGCAGGAGGGGGGTTCCAGGCTGGGGCAGGGTGTTGAGGGGGTGCGGGCTCCAAGAGGGAGTTTGGGTGCAGGAGAGGGTTCGGGGTGCGAGGTCACGGCGGCGCTTACCGTGGCTCCTGGGAAGCGGCGGCCAAGTCCCTGCAGCCCGCAGGCGCCACCCCCACAGTTCCCATTGGTCGCAGTTCCTGGCCAATGGGAGCTGTAGAGCCAGCCCTTGGGACGGGGGCAGTGCGCAGAGCCTCCCTGGCTGCCCACGTATCTAGGAGCTGCAGGGACCTGGCAGCCGCTTCCAGGAGCCACACAGAACTAGGGCATGCAGGGAGCCTGCCTTAGCCCCAGGCCTCCATTGCGCTGCCGACTGGACTTTTAATGGCTTCTTTTCAGTGGAAACCCAGACACCTGGCAACCCTAGGTTAGGTACCTAAAATAAGTGACCTGATTTCAGTGGCACCAAGCACCTGCAACTCCCACTGAAGTCCGTAGGAGTTGTGGTTTCTCAGGCCCTCTGAAAAGTAGGCCACTGACTGAGGTATTTAAGTATAGATTTAGGTGCCTGATTTTAGGCACCTGCATTTGGCCTAATAAACACTGAAATTTCTTAAATGTTTTGGCTTCTTTGAGGGCAAATGTTCTCTGTGGGTGATATTCACTTCTGTGCAGGGGGCAACATAAGGTGTATGAAGCACTTAAATCCCATTTAAACCCTATTTTAAGGGCATATGTGAGACTTTAGGCCCGTGGCATCCCTCTGCACAGGGTGCATTTCACCATATCTGAATATTGCATAGATGGTGATAGTATTTTTTTCTCCTATGTTAGGTATATAATTAGTGACTCAGTTTTTCCACTTAAGGTAGCAGGACTTCCCTTTGGATAGTGATTAGCTACTTAGCAATCCAGCTGTGAGTAAGAGGTCTTTTAACTCACTGCTTTCTTGAAGAGCACCATCAGCTTGAGATTTACTAGGGAGTCCTCTGACAACTTGTGCCCCCCATCCCAGCCACTCAATTTATAATCAGATTTCCCCCAAAATAACCCTGAATAGCTGGACAGGTCTGACATATATGAGTAAGTCCCTTTTCACAGTATTGCCAACCTCAAAAGTGCAAAAATTAGGCCCCAAAATCATGGTTTTTTTTTATAAAAAATCCTCATGTTTGTTCTGTCCTTTGATATTTGAATTCTCCCTGCCCATTGTATGTGTGGCTGTTTCACCACAGCTTCTCCAGCACCTATCCCCTCTGATTACATTTAATGTGGTAGCACTTAAAGTTTTGTAAGAATCTATTAGTTTGAGGGATATTCCCCAAAAATAACATGGAAGTGAGCCTGGAACAGGTTTGATCACTATATATATATATATATATATACACATACACACACACGCACACCATTGATCTTTTAAGGTAAATTTTTCCTTTTATTGTAGAACAAACTGAAAATGCAAGGCCTTTCCTTCAGATTCGGAACCACTCCATGCGTGCATTTAGAGATGATTTAGTCATCAACTCTATAAACTCAATCTGGATCTAAAAATCAAGCTCTGATGTTTCTGGCTCATGTACTGTCTCTCATAATAAGGATTCTGCTGGCCAAATTCTCCCTCAGTTATATCTGTGCAACCCCAATGGGTCAGATTCTGATCTTGGTTAGAATTGTGTAAATTGGGAGTAAGTCCATTGACGCTACTGGCCCAAAAAGGTAGCACAGGTGTAAATGTGTGGAAACATTGGCACTTCAGCAGGAACTCAACAATTCTGCTGATGATACACAAGACAGAACAGAATCCAGCTCACCCTCCCCTAATTGTGCTGATTCTGCAGTGTTAACTGGAGTAAAAGTAGTAAACATTTATTTTTGTCCCTAAAATAAGCAGACGTGACTCAGAGCACACAGAATGACCCGATCTGTTGAGAAAGATGGTGCCATTCTTGTAATGTCATAATAGCATGTGTGACAAAGTTCCTCCTCTATCTTGGTGGGTCTTGCGCTTATTGGCGGATTTTCTTGCCTCAGAGATTCACCATGTGGGTTGGGGAACAGCCCAGAGACCTTCCCCTCTGGAAGAACCCACAGTCCAGGTCAATTGGGAGGTTTGGGGGGAACCCAGGCCCACCCTCTACTCCGGGTTCCAGCCCAGGGCCCTGTGGACTGCAGCTGTCTATAGTGCCTCCTGTAACAGCTGCATGACAGCTACAACTCCCTGGGCTACTTCCCCATGGCCTCCTCCAAACACCTTCCTTATTCTCACCACAGGACCTTCCTCCTGGTGTCTGATAACACTTGTGCTCCTCAGTCCTCCAGCAGCGCACCCTCTCCCTCTCCCTCTCCCTCTCCCTCTCAGCTCCTTGCACCTCTTGCTCCCAGCTCCTCACACTCACACCACAAACTGAAGTGAGCTCCTTTTTAAAGCCCAGGTGCCCTGATTAGCCTGCCTTAATTGATTCTAGCAGTTTCTTCTTAATTGGCTCCAGGTGTCCTAATTAGCCTGCCTGCCTTAACTGGTTCTAGCAGGTTCCTGATTACTCTAGTGCAGCCCCTGCTCTGGTCACTCAGGGAACAGAAAACTACTCATCCAGTGACCAGTATATTTGCCCTCCACCAGACTCCTGTACCCCACTGGTCTGGGTCTGTCACACATGGTAATGCTATTTCAATAATTTGTTTAATAATTACTATACTGTGTGTCTTTCTAAGGCCAGTCGCACTGTATTGCACTTTCAAGTGTAGCTGGGAGGATGCATAAAACAAAATGGCAAAGAACAAAAAATAAAGTTTGTTTTCTTTTGTGATGTGCTAATATTTATTTGAAAAGTTTTCAGTTCACCGCTCAGTATATTTCCACAATCTGCACATCTGTACTTCAAAAAGTAATTTGAATTATGACATCCTGTTGTACTCAAAATAGACTGGACCACCAAGGGGAGGTGTCATGAAATGACATTTAGTAAAAGCTATTCTCTGTTCCACTGCACTGTACCCTGCCATGTCCTTCATGCCAGTTATTGATCAGACCATCATTCAATGCAAAACGCCTCTCTTTGAGCCCAGGCTTGGAATGTATTAATAAAGTAGGTCATTGATTAGCTGGAAATATGACTGACAACTCCTTCAGTTTGATCCAGATGTACTGTACATCTTGGGGGAGGAGAGCAGACGATGATTCAGTGATGTGAAAGGAAATAAAACCCACGCTTTTCATATTTTTTGAAAGATTTACTTCAATAAAATAGCTAGCAACGGTACCCACAGCAGATTAAATGGTATGCAAATTTAAAGAAAAAAGCACTTCTGGCTTTCCTAAAGTAAAAAAAAAAAAAAAAAGGGAAATAGGTAAAAGTAGGACAAATCTGCCAGTAACGTATCTAATTGCAAAAGACCAAGCGCCTAGGGAATTTCTTCCTCTCTGAACAAAGAATTTTAATGGACTACTCCAGTTCAATATACTGTACATTTTGGAAATGAACTATTCAAATCTCTATTGATTTAATATACAATGTGTTTAATACAGCATGGGTAAATTATAGGAGCAATGAGAACAAAGGGCCAGACTTTGATCTGTTACACTTGTGTAAATCTGGAGTAACTCCATTGACATTGTAGTAATGGAGATAAGAACTGGGCCTGAGAAATTCTGTATTTGTTTAACTCACTTCTAACCTTTGTCACCAATATAAAATTAATATAAAACCAGTTGTATGGTACATATTCTATCTGCTAAGATAACACTTGATACAGGATCTTCCTCTTTGACACTGAAGGATAAAATCCTAGTTCTGGCTGTATTGTTGATGGATACACAATAGCAAATCTATGGCAGCTTTTGCTCTTCAGCCACTGCTTCAGGACCTCACTACCATTTGCACAGGCATAAGGTCCACTGAATCTGCATAACTTTGGACTTTATGACCCTCCCTTAACCTCCCCTAAATGGAGCAGAGACCCACTCTACTGTTTGCAGAAGTACCGCTGCCTGACTGTTGCACTGCTGGATTTCCCTGGGAAGAACCAATAGGGGGCTTAAATGGAACATGCAATGATGATTATGCCCATTAGCACACTCTGGTAATAGGCTAAGTACTGTTGAAGTTTTTGTTTTTAAGGAAAGTGATTTATGAAATTTAAACCTGAACATTTTAGGTTTTAGTTTTCAAATGGCTTTTAGCTTTTCCACCACAATTGTTGTTGCTTTTAATCTTTACAGTCCTGGATGAAGATGAGTGGTCCCACTGAATTTAGTAGTACTACACATGTAACTTTAGACATGTGAGTAACTGTTTTTGGGTTCAGCATCTAGATTTGTTACTCATGTTATGCTTTCATGCAGCTATTGATGTCGTGGATAAAAAGGGAAAACGTCTTTAGGGATGCTCATAACACTGGAAGAAGGGCAGAGTTATTGTGCATTAACACAAAATATAGCAGTAAGTACAGCATTATTTGATTTGAGATTTTTAATGGGATTCCATAAAACAAACAAGAAACATCAGAGATAAACAGATGCTGAAGTAGTAATACAAGAAATGCTGACAGAATGCATTTTCTATGTAGCTGTTCGAAATTACAAACAGACTGGGAAGTTATACATCAAACAGAGAATAACACACAATGATCAAAGAATGGTTAGCTTGAGAATCCCTCCTGCCAAGGGTTCGACTCTTTCTCACAAACAGAGGTTTCTGCCTATTCTTTTTTATTGTTCAACTGTGTGTATCGTGAGGAAATGGAAATCAGAAACATTTTTTAACAGTAAATGAAGTTTCAGTTTTTCCTATGGGTGATATCCACCCTCTCTGCAGAAAGGCAGCAGAGGGGCTATGCACCATTATATCCCACATAAGCCATATCTTTTGAGACATAAAACTGTACCATGACAAAAAGTGGACATAAAGGATGAGCCACCACTCAAGCATGCCCTCATAGCCAGAAGTCACCCTACAGCACCCCACTTTTGTTTCCCCCTTTGCAATATTCAGATAAACTTCATCCAGGCTTTTTGGGGGGGAGAGGAGGAGGAGTCAAAGACACGCCTCCTCGTGGACTGGACAAACACAACTAGGACAAAATAAACCAAGTAAAACTAAAATATCCCAAAATATAGTCCATTCAAAAGTCCACACAACACAACGGTGTCTCTTCCTGCCTGAGGCCTTTATAGACTTGCTCTACTTAGTCAAGGTCTCTCACAGATCAGCCTGTGACAACCCTGAACTCAGGCTCTTCACAGCAAGAACAGTTCAGACTATTTCCTGAACTTTCCCCTTCTCCCAGCATCCTCCTGCTGCTCTTTTTAAGGCAAACACCTGATCTCACCCAGGTATGGCTCCTCAGTAATCAGGGTTGGCTGGCTGTAGGCCTTTCAGCCCTTAGGGCAAGGCACTTTGTTACAGGGCAGAAATAGGGTTGCCAACTTTGTAATGGTACAAAACTGAACGCCCCTGCCCTGCCCTGCCCCACCCTGCCCTTTCCCAAAGGCCCCGTCCCTACTCTGAGGCCCTGCCCCCACTTGCTCCATCCCTCATCCCTCTGTCACTTGCTCTCCCCGACCCTCAACTCACTTTCATCGGGCTGGGGCAGGGCGTTGGGTTGCAGGAGAGGGCTCCGGGCTGGGGCAGAGTGTTGGGATGTGTGGTGGGTGAGGACTCTGGCTGGATGTGTGGGCTCTGGGGTGGGGCCGGGGATGAGGGGTTCAGGGATGCAGGAGGGGGCTCTGGGCTGGGGCCAAGGGGTTTGGAGTATGGGAGGGGGTGCAGGCTCCAGCAGGGTGTGCAGGCTCTGGGTTGGGGCCAGGGATGAGGGGTTTGGGGTGAAAGAGGAGGTTCTGGGCTGGGGCAGGGGGTTGGATTGCAGGGGATGAGTGAGGGCTCCCGCTACGGGTGTAGACTCTGGGGGTGGGGCCAGGGATGAGGGGTTTGAGGTGCGGGAGGGGACTCTGAGCCAGGGCAGAGGGTTGGGGTGTGGGAGAGGGTTCGAGATGCAGGGTCCCAGCGGCGCTTACCGCATTGCCCAGGAAGTGGCTGCCAGGTCCCTGAAATCCCTAAGCGCAAGGGCGGCCAGGGACGGTCCGCATGCTGCCCTCCCGCCTGCAGGCACCGCCCACACAGATCCCACTGGCCGCAGTTCCTGGCCAATGGGAGCTGTGGAGCCGGCACTGGAGCGGGGGCAGCACGCAGAGCCTTCCTGGCTGCCCATGCACCTAGGGGCCACAAGGACCTGGCGGCTGCTTCCGGGAGCCACGCAGAGCTAGAGCAGGCAAGGAGCCTGCCTTTGCCCCAGACCCCAGCTGCGCTGCTGATCAGACTTTTAACGGCCCGGTCCGCGGTGCCAACCAGAACCACCAAGGTCCCTTTTTGACCGGGCGTTCCAGTCGAAAACTGGATGCCTGGCCACCCTAGGCAGAAATGTCTGTTTCAGCTGTCTAAATTTATACTTAATAAGATATTTCAGCATTAATAGCTGCTGGAAAATGTGATAAGCTAACCAAAGAGTCTCATAGGTACTTGCATGGAATGCTCCTTGATATTACACTTGAGGTAGGCAGCTCTCAGATTAGCATGAATCTTCCGTGGCTCTTACCTTTGATTGGGCCTGTTAAACCTCAGAAAGTGAATCAACAAGCTTTATTTTTCTCCGTTTTCTAAATATCTTTTAGCCACTTACTATGGGCCAAAGCCTTTCTCCAGTGAAGTCAATGGGAGCTTTGCAGTTGATTTAAATGGGAGTAGGTATGTATTGGATATATTGCATTCAGAGTAGGTTTTTCTTTCTGGTACACATGCTTCCATCTGAGCATGTTTACTTTAGTTGTCCTTTTTTGTCTTGTGAAGAGATCAGATTAAATCTTCACCCATTGCAGGATGAAACATAAGAAGAGACAGTTTTATTTACTGTGGCTTTGTACATGTAGGAAACCATCTCTTTTTAATATTTAAATTATGCCGTCAGTGTTGAAGAATTTAAAACTTCCTTCTAAATCATGTGGACCAGATTCTATCCTGGCTCATAATGTGCAAGTTTGTTATGTCAGTAGGGTTTCATAAGACAATATCAGCCTTGGAGGAACATAGAGCACAGCCTTGGTCGGTAATGGATATTTAAAGTGAATTAAGATGTTTTGGCAAAGAAATATCTTATCAGTACAGAGAGCAATAAGAGCTGTGGTGAATTCTGTGGAAATGCTAGAGAGACTGAAAACAAGGGAGATGAAAGCCCTTAATAAATCCTCAGGTCTCTTACACTGCAGGAAGATGTGGGGTTTAACATCTGGTCAACTGATAGAGACTTTATCCCTTTTCATATTTTCAGAGCATAAAATGTAATTTTCACCTTCCTCTAATTATTAGTGTTATTTATTGTTTCTATTATAACAGCACCAGTCAGGGTCCAGAGCCCTAGCCTATTACATTTTGTACAAACATATAGTGATAAACAAAATGCCAGTCACAAAGAACTACAAATGTTACTTTGAAAAAAAAAGACGTCCAGTGATGCAGATGTGGTGCAATCCTTTCCATTGTTTGTCACCGGGCACAGCTCAGGGTGGAAGTAAAGGTGATTTTGTGCCACCTTTATATCCTCCCAATCCTGGGGCCACTGAACTTGTCCCAAGAAGCATCTTAAAGGAGCTTTAGGGCAGTTCTGGGTTGCACTACTTCCCAATGGCCTCTACGGGTCATTCCTAAAGCTGGCGATCACCAGCTTGCAAGAGCAACTTAAACCTCATCCTCCTTTTCACAAGACATGCTCCTTAAACTGAGAGAGGGGGTGACACGCCTGCCTTATACCACTCAGGGATTCCCCCTTGGTGAGGAGACCCCCAAATGGTCAGTTATACCTGCTCTAAGGATGCTTTGTGATGCCAGAGCTGTGCAAAAATAATCTTAACTGGGCAGAGGACCTAGCTATACATCTTAGATCCTGATGCTTCTCTGATTGAAATCAATGGCAAAACTCCAATTGATTTCAAGGAGAGCAGGACTGGGTGCTTATTTTGTATAGTGTCTTAAATACAAATTATATTTCTAAACAATGTACATAGTTGAGCTTAGGACCTAACTGCACCATTAAAGTCAATAGGAGTCTTGCCTTGCACTTCAGTAGGTGCAGGACAAGTACTTTATACAATAAATAGCAAGAAGAGAGCAAAATTAAGGAGAAATAGGTAGGGGAGAACAGATGCTTCTCAGCTGAAATTTTACATAACAGTAGAGCAGAAAGAATGGGTGAGTCCCTACAAATGCTTCCCTGCTCTTCCACATAGCACTCAAAATGTTATTGGAAAAATCTACCAAATAAAAAAAAACCTTCAGAACAAAATGGTCTCTACTTTGCTTATTACATATGGAGTAATGTCAGCCAAGTAAACTTGTTTGTTATAGCAACTCATCCATTTCTAAACTTTACGTGGAAACAATTAAAATTAAGGGGAGAAAACCCACCTTTTCTGATCTGATCAGGCAATCAGGACTCAAACTCTAAAAGCAAATGTTGCTCTAGTCTGTAAGTTTAATGCAAGCAAGCAAGAGTTTTATTTACAGCCAGAGGCTTCCTTATGTGCTTTCACACTTGTGTTAGGTTTGTCTAATTAAAAGGTCAGAATGAAGAAATAGCAGGAAAAAAGGTTACATGTGTTTAATTTAAGAATATCTACTGCTCTCCAGGAAAGTTGGGACCATCATTAAATGTCAGCTAGACAAAAAGCAGTAGGATGACATTATTTTGTTGCCATGAAATGCTTCTAAATTTACCTTGAAGATTCACATATCCGCAGGACTGCATGTCTGCCAGTGACTCATGCTGACTCATTCACTAAGTGAGCATTCAGCTACTTAGTCTCTATACCCGCTTACAGTGATATGATTTCCAGAGAGTGATTTCTTTAAAATTTAATTAGGCATGCGTTCGCTACAGGGACACATACAATTCTGTCATTTTAGTTTTATTTATTTATTTTTGTCTTATTCGATGTGTATTCATAAGACGTTTTGTGCTATTATTTCCAAACCAGCTTTTAAAATGGTGTGGATAGGCACAACTATTCTTATGTCCAGCTGTAAAGGTTTGTTTATACATGCTCCAGTTATACATAAGCAGTGATAATTTACTGATGTTTATGGAAACCAAAGGCCTAAAACTTTACCACTGGATTTCTGCCATGGTTTCAATGGGAGCAGAAGCAAGGCCCAGTTGTGAAATGTTTCTAGTTTTGCACTCCGAAATAATTAATGAATGGACAATAATGGCCTGATTCTGATCTCATTTCCATTTGTATAAATCAGGAGTCACTCCAGTGAAGTGGTATAAAAATTGGTGTGAGATCAGAATCAAATCCAATAAATTCCTAATAAGTGTTGCTATGAATATATTGAGCCCAACCCTGCCCCAATGGAAGTCACTGGGAACTTTGTCATTGACTTCAATTAAAATAATATTAAGTCCATTGTCAATCTCTCGAGTTTAGATGTAATTCTGATATGCTACAGCAGTGAGCTGGAGTATGCCTACAAGTAATTCTCTGTTGTAACAGTACAAATATTGCAATGGCATAAAAAGGGGAATGCCTGGAAACTCTCTCTGAAACAAAGAAAGTGGCACTTCCCTGCATTCCACTTCATTGTAACTTCCTGATCTTCCCTACAGTTGGGTATAATTGTTAAATCATGATTACATAAATGGTTTCATGCCAGCTCTCCACTTTCAAGGTACTTTATTTATTTTTTGTAAGAAATCTACAAGTATTTATTCAAAAGAGATGAGGGGGAAAAGAGTGTATAAAATGAACAGGTCTAGACTTCTGTGTTGCCTGGACTTGCTCTGGAGCCATTTGCTTTTTAACCTCTTGTGGTATATAACTACCCAAGTCACAGGCAACAGAAAATCAGGTCTACACAATGATCCTTCTCCCAACAGGAGTAGGATCAAGCACTTAATCATGTCAGTAGGGGGCTCCAGAAACTGTTCTGCTACACTGTTCATATCTTTCGAGAAAACAGTTCTTACCTACCCTCATGCTGCCCACTCCTTCTCCAGGCTGGCAGCTTCTCTGGGAAACTGTGGCCTCTCTCTTTAGTATGCCAAGTTTGGTGGTGCTTTTATAGTTCTGGATTACATGCTTCATTTTTCTTGCTCTTGTGGTCAGTCATGGATCATACTCCTATCCCACGGTGATTCATCTATGTTTCTGTCCTTTGATCTCTCTCCCATCTCGAATCTAAAAGTGCTGGCTAGTTCATGGTGGGTTTCTGCTTCATTGACTTCTTGGTAACTTAGATATAAATTGCTTTATTTTTCTTTTAGAAAGATAGAATCCCAAAGTCTCTTTAATTACTTTCCATCCACACCACCCCTTTTCACACTATATTTCCTGCTAAATTTTTCACCAGATCACTACTGTTTCATTATTGGGTGTGGGCAGGGGAGGCAAGTTTGTATAATTTTTGGTGGTGCCCAGAAAGGGTCCAAGCTCCCCCCCACACACACACACCTGACTTCTAAGCCAATATATATATTTTAAAATAATGTAAAAATGGACTGGAAACAGTAAGCGTTTAACAGTTTCCCTATTAAACAGTTTCTGACTGGGAGTGCGGGCTCTGGGGTGGGGCTGGGGATGAGGGGTTTGGGGTGTGAGGGGAGGGGGCTGAGGACTAGGGCACAGGGTTGGGGTGTGGGGGTGATGGCTGCGGGGTGGGGCCAGGGATGCAGGGTTCACGGTGCAGGAGGGGGCTCAGGGTGGGGCAGAGGGTTGGGCTGTGCGGGAGTGAGGGCTCTGGCTGGGGGTGCGGGCTCTAGGGTGGGGTGGGGCTGAGAATGAGGAGTTTGGGGTGCAGGCAGGCTGCCCAGGGGCTGAGGCCAGAGAGGAGGATTCCACAGTCCTCAAGCTCTCCCCCTCCCCTCCGCAGCACACTCACCCGGCACTGTCACTGCATGTGCTGCTAGGGGCCAGCCCGTCTCAGGTCCAGGAAGCCCCCTCACCTCCCCTGTAGTGAGTACTGGGGGAGAGGGGGGGTTGCCATTACATGTGGCCTCCTCCCCTCCTGCAGCCTGCTGCCCCTCACCGTAGCCTCACGGGGGATGGGGCTGCCCCTTGCCCAGCGTGGGGCAGGAGTGGTGGCTGCAGGCGGCAGGGGGATGCGGATCACACTGTCAGACACTCACCCAAGCCCCAGCAGCTGCTCAGGTGAGGTCCAGACTCCATCTCCTGGAAGCCCCTTCGGCATCGCCTCCTGGTGGGTGCGGGGGAGGGGAGGGCTGCCAGTCATGTGTGTGCCTCCTTCCCTCCTCCCTCCGCAGGTGCAGCAGCCGCCTCAGCCAGCCGGCGGCACTGCTCTTGTGTTGTAGGCAGCAGCGGCCACCGGCTGCGGTGGCAAGGGAGCGCAGAGCTGCAGGCAGCTGCCCACTTGAGGCAGGGACGCTCCGGGGCCCGGGGGAGGCACATAGGGTTGGCAGGCAGGGACTGGGGGAGGCATGCGGGGGCGGCACGCAGGGTCAGCAGGCAGGACCGGGGGAGAGACCAGGCTCCGAAAATTGGTGGAGCTGGGCCCCCGGGCCCTGAGTATTCCTGGAGCCCGGGCACCACGGGCCCATACAACTTGCCGCCCGGGGGTGTGGGAAGGGATTTAATAGCATCTAGTACTGGCCAGGTTAGTCAGATCTCCTTTGGGGTCCCTTCCATTTCTAAAAATGTTGCTTTTAAAATATCAAAGTCCTATAATTCTGACACCTTGTTCCAGAGAGACTGGCTTCTTCTTCTTGCACGTTTGTTTTGTAGACTAAAAACTTCAGGAAAGTAGTCCCTCTCATGCTCTGTTCCTCAGCCTAGCATGCATCTAAAAGAAAAAAAACAACAACCTTATGTCATCTTGAGACTTGCCTTAGACCTTCCTGTAATTCATATATCTTTACCAGTAATTTTACAATTCACTTATTCAATTAGGTAATGGGTAGCTGCAGCCATAGCCTGTTAAAGGGAAGCACTATATGCAATGCATTTTCTTCTCCTGAGATTGGTGCACAGGCATCCTTACAGTGTACACCTATATATCTTATTGGCAGTGCCCTTGGTTGCAGTGTGGGAACAGAGTTAACGTTGTTAAATGTGCAGAGGAACAACGTCCCCATTGTTTATTTTATAAATTTCATGTGACGTCTGGGAACGTTCATTCATTTCCATTTTTTAAAAAACCCATTGGATTTTCTTTTTTGGGGTCTATCCTGCACTCTTTATATGGATCATACTCCTACTAAAGCCAGGAGATTTTGTTCTGAGCAACGAGAGCAGAACAGAATCTGTAGGGGCTGATCTTGCAAGGATACTACATTCTCTCATCTCCTACTGAAGACAGGAGGTGGTCAGGGCACTCAGCATCTCCCAGGAAGTGCTCAGCACATTGCAGATTTGGGCCATTGATACACTTGGCATACCTTGATTGCTCTTATGCTCCCTTTGCTACTGATGTGCAGTAAGGAGTGAACATTGCCCTCAAGCTGCAATCTGATCTTCAGACAGAGCTCAGCCAATAACTGCAGAAAAGGGCAGCAGATTTTCCTTATGCAGCAGCATCAACAGCAGGAGTTCTGGAAGCTGTAGTGGCAACAGCCGCCTCTGTTATGACAGTTCTCTTGTAGGTCACCATGGTGAGAATGTATCTTGGTATTTCATCTGTCCAAGCACACTAATGTCGTTTATAGACACCAGAAGAATAGTTTATATTAATGAATATTTTAGTATGAGTATTCTTCATGCTAATTAGAAATGCACACATATTCCCCTTGAGGGAAGATTTAACTAATGGATAAAGTGAAGAGGGATTTAGTAGCATTTTAAAAAATAGATTAAAGGCATATTTACCTTGGTGTGATTGCATCTTTGTGAAACTTGTTACTACGCATTTGAAAAACTGGCTGTTGTTACTAAAAAAAGGACCTTATTAGATTTCTTACAACTTGTAACCCTGTGTCTTCTGCCTCTATGCCGTAAACATCCATATGAGCTCTGTGCATTTCTTCATGAATTGAAGATCAAATTTGCTGGGAATCATTAAAATAGTTAAATTTAGATTTAACAATTTACATTACATTTAAAAAACCACAACATTTTGTGGTTAACTCTTAGATTAGAAAAAGCCAGTTAAAGCTGCTGCAGTTTCCTCAAGAAGTGATATAAACAGCCTGAAGGGTCCTGTATATATACAACAATTACTGCTATGTCAGGGAACCTGTTTGCAACATGCTTGTGTCATAATCATGTTCTGATATTGTTGGGTTTTACCTGTGTAGAACAGACCAAATGGTATTATAATCTTACTAAAGAAATCATGATGCAACCCTGAAAGGCATAGATAAGTCTCTAGAGATGTGCAGATGGAGCAGATTGTGAATTACCAGTCTTTTGGGACTGGATGCAGAGGACCTAGCATGAAAAGAATGAACTCCCTGCTCAAATCTCTAGTGACAAAACCACACAGAGAAAGGCTTGGGGTAACATAATAGGACTTCTTATTGAGGCCAATCGGGGCTAAGGATTTACACTTGGGAACTCCATAAAACTGTGTCAATGGACGGTAAAGGACGGAAGAACTAAAGTTGTCCTATGATCGTGTAAACTAGGAATAAGTATACTGACACACCAGGGTATGGGTATCTATTTGTTGTTCTTTTGCTATATCTTTGAGACAGTCTTTTCATTTTGTTTTTTTTAAATGCTGTTTAATTTGGGCAGAAACTATGTTTGCTCTTGACAGGGTCAGGTGATGGTGAATTTGAACCTGGCATTTTCTCTTAATTACGGTATTAATATAAAAGCAAAGAGGTCAGAAGGGAAAAGTGGACCTTTTTGGAGAGGAGAGAAGAGGAGAGGAGAGGAGAGGAGAGGAGAGGAGAGGGGAAAATTGAAGGCTGCTTTCACAGCTTCTATGGCTATTTTGATGTCATACCTTCCTTTATCATGTCAGTACATTAGCACGCACTAGCTAGAGTGGCAATTTGGAAGGAGTGTCATCTAGTTGCAGGTTAGAGTACAGCACTACGAGTGAGGTGATCTAGACTTTTCTCTTCCCTCTCTGATAAAGTGTCTCTATGATCCAGGGCAAGTTGGTGTACCCCATTTTTCCCCATCTGTAAAACAGTGATAATGCTGCCTAGTAATGTGACGTTTCTGACAGATCTGGATAGAACCAACTACATGACTGCAATTTAGTATTATTATAGCTACATGTGAAATGTTTTCATGCAAGCCACTGTACTTAGTGCAATGACAAAAACACCAAACAAATAACTCAAAAAACTCAAAAGGTAATAACAAAATGTTTTTTAACTACATCAGAAGCAGGAAGCCTGCTAAACAACCAGTGGGGCCCCTGGATGATCGAGATACAAAAGGAGCACCTAAAGACGATAAAGTAATTGCGGAGAAACTAAATGAATTCTTTGCTTCAGTCTTCACGGCTGAGGATGTTAGGGAGATTCCCAAACTTGAGCCGTCCTTTATAGGTGACAAATCTGAGAAATTGTCACAGATTGAAGTGTCATTAGAGGAGGTTTTGAAATTAATTGATAAACTTAACAGTAACAAGTCACCGGGACCAGATGGCATTCACCCAAGAGTTCTGAAAGAACTCAAATGTGAAATTGCGGAACTATTAACTATGGTTTGTAACTTGTCCTTTAAATCAGCTTCTGTACCCAATGACTGGAAGATAGCTAATGTAATGCCAGTATTTAAAAAGGGCTCTAAAGGTGATCCTGGCAATTAATCTAACGTAAATCTAACGTCAGTACCGGGCAAATTAGTTGAAACAATAGTAAAGAATAAAATTGTCAGACACATAGAACATAAATTGTTGGGTAAAAGTCAACATGGTTTCTGTAAAGGGAAATCATGTCTTACTAATCTATTAGAGTTCTTTGAAGGGGTCAACAAAAATGTGGACAAGGGGGATCCAGTGGACATAGTGTACTTAGATTCCAGAAAGCCTTTGACAAGGTCCCTCACCAAAGGCTCTTATGTAAATTAAGTTGTCATGGGATAAGAGGGAAGATCCTTTCATGGATTGAGAACTGGTTAAAAGACAGGGAACAAAGGGTAGGAATAAATGGTAAATTTTCAGAATGGAGAGGGGTACCTAGTGGTGTTCCCCAAGGGTCAGTCCTAGGACCGATCCTATTCACCTTATTCATAAATGATCTGGAGAAAGGGGTAAACAGTGAGGCGGTAAAGTTTGCAGATGATACTAAACTGCTAAAGATAGTTAAGACCAAAGCAGACTGTGAAGAACTTCAAAAAGATCTCACAAAACTAAGTGATTGGGCAACAAAATGGCAAATGAAATTTAATGTGGATAAATGTAAAGTAATGCACATTGGAAAAAATAACCCCAACTATACATACAGTATGATGGGGGCTAATTTAGCTACAACTAATCAGGAAAGAGATCTTGGAGTCATCGTGGATAGTTCTCTGAAGACGTCCACGCAGTTCACAGCAGCAGTCAAAAAAGCAAACAGGCATTAAAAAAAGGATAGAGAATAAGACGGAGAATATCTTATTGCCCTTATATAAATCCATGGTACGCCCACATCTTGAATACTGCATACAGATGTGGTCTCCTCATCTCAAAAAAGTTATACACCTCTATCCCGATATAACGCTGTCCTTGGGAGCCAAAAAATCTTCCGCGTTATAGGTGAAACCGCGTTATATCGAACTTGCTTTGATCCGCCGGAGTGCGCAGCCCCGCCCCCCCGGAGCACCGCTTTACCGTGTTAGAGCCGAATTCTTGTTATATCGGGTCGCGTTATATCGGGGTAGAGGTGTACTGGCATTAGAAAACATTCAGAGAAGGGCAACTAAAATGATTAGGGGTTTGGAACGGGTCTCATATGAAGAGAGATTAAAGAGGCTAGGACTTTTCATCTTGGAAAAGAGGAGACTAAGGGGGGATATGATAGAGGTATATAAAATCATGAGTGGTGTGGAGAAAATGAATAAGGAAAAGTTATATACTTGTTCCCATAATATAAGAACTAGGGGCCACCAAATGAAATTAATGGGCAGCAGGTTTAAATCAAATAAAAGGAAGTTCTTCTTCACGCAGCGCACAGTCAACTTGTGGAACTCCTTACCTGAGGAGGTTGTGAAGGCTAGGACTATAACAGGGTTTAAAAAAGAACTAGATAAATTCATGGAGGTTAAGTCCATTAATGGCTATTAGCCAAGATGGGTAAGGAATGGTGTCCCTAGCCTCTGTTTGTCAGATGGATGGCAGGATTACCTGTTAGGTTCACTCCCTCTGGGGCACCTGGCATTGGCCACTGTTGGCAGACAGGATCCTGGGCTGGATGGACCTTTGGTCTGACCCAGTATGGCCATTCTTATGTTCTTATGTTAACTGTATAGCATTGCAGGATACTTTAGGTATAAAGATAATTAATGTAATATAGCCCTTTATTTGGCATTACCTAACTCTTTTTTGGGTACAAGAGCTGTAAGTCTATAGATCCTAATAAAAATATTGTCCTCACAATATAAATTTTTAGGGACTAGTTAACTGTTACCCCGCACTTTGTGTAATCATTGGCATTCGTATAGAGTGAATGGAAACAATATTTCCTTTCTCCCACCTCTTAGTACTGTTTATTTAGGCCTTGTCTACATGATATAATTCCATCAGTTTAACTAAAAGTGTGATTTAAAAAAAACCCAGCTTAGTTAAACAGGTGCAAGTCTATGCATTGATATATTTTGTTTTGTAAGTGGCTTATTGTGGTTTAGCTTATACCAATTCCTACACAAATTAAGCTAAACCACAATAATTATTAATTATTATTTTAATCTAGTTTATAATTATATGAGTGTCCATGCTGCCTTTTGCACTGTTTTAACTAAACTGGTTTAAAATCACATATTTTGGGCTTGTCTACAGGGGGACACTCAGGAAAGTTAATCCAAATTAACTGAACATGTGAATTTAAAGGGGCTCAGTTAAACTGCATTAAACCCCTGCATGGAAACTCTCCTTCAGAATTGAAGTGGCCCTAATTCGGTCTTGTTTAATTCACTTTAAAATGGTGAGAGAATAGGGCGATGATTCTGTTACATTTTTTTCTTTTAGAGGAAGACTGCTTGGGAAGTGTCAAAAAGATGATTTGCAATTTGCTGCAGAATTTTTAAAAAAATCACACTCTACCAGGCTTTCATTTAAGCAGTCTCCAATGTATGACACGTTAATCGCAAAGTTATTGTTAATGTACTGGCTTATTATGACTCAGTTGCTGCCATAATTATACAACTCAGAATCCTTATCAGCCAGTCAAATTGGGACTACAATCAAAATAATTTTACAATCTCCCAGAAGTCTATCTTTGATAACTCTAGTTTCTCTTCCCAGCAAAATAAGGGAACAAATATCAAAATAAAATGTCTGAAAATTAACAGGATAATATAACCAAGTGCAATGGATAGCACAGGTCTAAATAACAGACCTTGCTAGCCAAACTTGATTGCTTTTTGTTAAAATAACAAAATCAAGAGAAAAGGAACACAGTAAGTGCAATATATTTGGTTATAGTTGAGCTTTTGAAAGATTTTCTCATGAAGTGTTAACTCAAAACTAATTAAAATTGGCTTGAAGGGAAGGGGTAATAATCCGAAGTCCAGATATTCAAAGAGGGAGAAACCAAGACAGTAGTAATGCTGAAAAAGTGCAAGTAGTGTTAGTGGATAGAAAACTAAACAGAAATTTGCAGAAAAAGGCCAGTGACATTTTGGGCTGGAAATTGAGACTCATCATGTCATAGAGCAGAGAGGTAAAAGTCCAGCTAATATAGCTTTTCTGTCACCATAGCTGCAATACTGCATTCCGTTTTGGACTCCTCAGTTCCAGAAAGGAATTAATGAATGCAAAGGAGCTCAAACAAAAGCAACAAAAATGATCAGGGGATGAGAGGGAATGATTTGAGACAGGATTAATAAAGCTAAACATATGCGTAGTTTCACTATATGACTAAGGAAGATGTGGGACATAACTGTCTAGAAACATCTGAAGGGTATCAGCACCAAAGAAGGAGAGGAATTATTCAGCATGGTACAAAGGGATGTAACTAGGAATAGTAGTGGGATGAAATAAAGTTTGGCTAAACTGCAGAGGAAAGTTTTCTCACTGATTTCAATGGGACTTCTTGTGTGAATAAATGCTCACTAATGTGAGTTAAAGTTGCACAATCTAGCCCAGTGTAATCTACAAAATTGTGGATTAGGGAAACATTGGAAGCCACTTTCCTAGGGAGACATGGAACTAGAATGGACAATATATTAATAAATGTACTGAAGAGGATTATCCTGAATTGGCAGGATGATGAACTAATGGGTCTCCGCTGTCGCTAGGGCAGCGGTTCTCAAACTGTGGATCAGGACCACAAAGTGGGTCACGACCCCGTTTTAGTGGGGTCGCCAGGGCTGGCTTAGATTTGCTGAGGACCAGAGCCGAAGTTGAAGCCTGAGCCCCCCACCATCTGGGGCCGAAGCCTGAGGGCTTCAGCTCTGGGTGGCAGAGCTTAGGTTACAGGCCCCCTGCCTGGTGCTGAAGCCCTTGGGCTTCAGTTTTGGCCCCCCCACACGGGGCAGTGGGGCTTGGGCTTTGGCTTTGGCTCCCCCATCCTGGGCTACAAGCTTGGGTTCCCCCTCCTGGGGTCATGTAGTAATTTTTGTTGTCAGAAGAGGGTCACGGTGCAATGAAGTTTGAGAATCCCAGCTCTAGGGCTTCAATCTCCACTGTGCTCAAGCCCAATAGAAAGGAGGGAGTTGATTGCAGCTCCATGATTCACAGCAGCACAGCTCCAGTGCATGTTAAAGCTTTAGGGCAGCAGCTTGAATTTATACCACTGAAATAGGTTTCCTCAGGGACCTTACACTAGTGAAAAAACAGGTGCACTTCCCTCCCCTTATTCTGGGACAGGGAGGCATTGTGGTGCAGGAGGTGACTTATCCTATGAGGGAAATTCTCAGGGGAAATCCCTGGCTGCTTTGGTGCACTTTGTGCTGCATAAACAGGACAAAGTGAACTTGGCAAACCAGCGAATCTAGCTACTAATGTTAGAAAGTTTTAGAAATGGACGAATGGAAACACTGACTAAAGCCAAAGATGGACTGCAAAGAAATAAAGCATAATAAGCAATGGGTGGCAGGAAACTCTCTGTATCAAATGGACTGATGTAGAAACCAATCTAAACATTTATACTGTTCCCATTCCTATAGTACCTGGACATTGTGGAACATGTGACACTGGACATGTATCTGTACCCCAAGTTCCTTAATAACTATGTAGCATTAAGGATGGGGCCTGAGCAAAAGCCCAGATGTGGAACGCTCACCCATATTTTATATTATGATCCAAACTTTGTTGTTCAATCTCATCTCTGCAGAACTCAAATTGCAGTAAAAACACACCGTTAAGTCCCAAACATACTCTACTACAGATAGACTGAATTAATACATGTAGCTAACTTTTCACCACAGTTAAGCCTCAACCCTCTTTCACTGAAATCTATATGTATCTTCCACCCAGATGAATCTGCATGAGACTACAGAAGGGGTGGAGAGGCAGCTTCTTAGGACATTGGAGACTTCTCATGAGGTGTAAACTTTTATCTCCATCAAACATCCGGTCCCCACTAAAAAAATAGACTTCTTGAGTGGGATTCCATGCCACAGAAGTCATACATATTGTGGCTGAACAGAAGGTCGTAAATGATTTTTACTCAAAGTAGCTATATCTGATTATATGTTGCTTGAATACTAAGAATTAGTTGTATCAGAAAGTTGAGCACTATAGCAGCACTAAAGCATCAGGATTTACCCAATAGGAGTTCCAGGTGTTACAGTAGTTGCTGAATCAGAGTTGATCTATTTTTAATTCAATATGCCAAAATTGCATTTGTATGACTTTAGCTGAACATCTCTTTAGCTGTATTTGCAAAGATCAGACAGATTTGAAAAGATAAGAAACTTGTTTATATTGTACACTGACTTATCTGGTTGTGTCTTAGACATTTCTGTAAACTAGGCATCAAACCAATGCCATCTTAGCAAAGGCAGATATGTAGAAAGAATTTTAAGAACACATCAAAGCTTTATGACAACATAGGTTCTACTTTTTAACCAATTTTATAGTACCAAGACTACACCAAGGTGCATACTGAAATATCAGCACTGAGAAAACAGAGTGGACGTTGGCTGCTCCTATTATGGTCCCTGTTACAGGGTGAACTGCCCCTTTAATAGCCTAGGGATTGGGGGACAGGGAGCAGCTGCTGACCCTACCCCAGAGAGGAGCCCAGCAGACAGGTATTGGGAATCAGCTGACACAGCTGATCAGCACCTCATGATTTGCTCAAACTCTCAGTGGGAATATAAAGGAGACCTCAGCCATGCAGTTGGTTGAGTAGACAACTGGTGCCTCCCCATACTGGGGGGGGGGGGGCCATAAGCTAAAGGAAGGACATGTGACCGCCCCACATGTTGCCCCGATCAGTGACCCCTCCCACCCTGCACCCCGCCCAGGGCCACAACACGGGGGGAGGGGGCTCTCTGTCCTTCTCTCCCTGTGCCGCCTCCGCCGCACTTCCAGCCACTCTCACTCTGGCAGCTGGGTGGAGAGCAGGATGGAGCCGCTTCAGCCTGAGAAAGCCTGTCTGGGGGGCACTTGCTGGGGGAGAGGAGGACAGAGCAGGCCAGTCTGGGGGGCACTTGACACCCCCCCCACACGCCCCCATGCTCCAACTACACAATGCTGAATAGAGCAGGAGACTGCAGCCAGGCTGTCTGGACCTGTGGAGTGCCCCATGGTCAGAAAGGGCTCTGTCTGGTAGCTGCCAGAGGACCCCAGTCCGAACCCCTAACCAGACTGTGTAGTCATGCTTATTGTATATTCTTCTTGCTTTGTTTGGGAAGACAATACACAGAGCCCTGAAGTAAGGGACAGAAACCTAATCTGGGCGTGGCTGTCTGCCTTTCCCCGCCTCATAGACCAGCCTACAGTCTCATAGAAATGTTGCATAGAGGCCACTCCAGTAGGCTCTCTGCAACAGAAGCCATGGAAGGCAATTACTGCATGTGCTTCATGGGATGAGTGTATTGTATTGTTATGGCATGTATTACCAGGATGTACTGTTGTGAGTTCTTTTTCTTAGCATATAAACAAGTTTTGACTCTTGGAAAGATATGCATTGTTGTTTGTTTTCAGTTATTCAAGGTTTTTTGTAGAGGTAGCTTTGGGAGAGAGGGCACTGAGCAAACAGCAGCAGAGTTTGCTCTCTGCCTTGAGCTCTCTTTAAAGTAAATTCTTGAGGCAGAGGTACTTCATGGGAACTGGGCATTAGTGTTGGACTGAGATTCCTGAACAAAGGAATTGCCCTGCATGCTGTTTGACCATTTCATACATATGGTGTATGTGTGTAAATAAACCATGTTACATTTAGAATATGCCTTGACTCCATGTCACTGATTTCTTCTCCACTGGGAAGCTGACCTGCAAGACCTCAGACATGCGCTAATAATTTGCAGAGGGGTGACACGGATGTCAGATGGGACAACAGTACTTTGTTGGCCAACATGGCAGCAGTCACACAAACCAGTGGGTTAAAGTATGTATGTCTATATTTACTCCCCCAGATATACCATGGCCTCTGTGTAGTCCCTTAAGCAGATGGTTCCTGTTTTAAGTAGTAATTGATTGTATAGTTGTCCATGGGACTGTCACAACCAGAATATGGGAACATGTTAATGCTGTTTGTAGTTTGAGGCTAGGGGAGATGTTATTATAATACTTGCCAAAACATGGCCTACTTTCTACCTAGGCACTGACACATCTGTGAGTTTTATGACTATAGGTTACTTTAACTTTATTCATAACAAATATTGAATAATGTAGGCCGCTGCTTCTCAGAATGATGCAGAACTTCTGCCTTGGTGCTGGTGTCAGTGTTAGTGTAAATTGGAATGGGAAGTTATGAGAGATTACAGAGACAATAGATAATTGGAGGTTACCCCAAATGTTCCCTCATTTTTGTTTGCATCTTATTCAATGGATCCTTAATAAAGGAAACTAAAAGTGACATTTACTGCAGGTGAATCAGAAGTAGTGCAGAACTATACAACTACCTGGGCAAACAGTTGGTACTGGTTCTCCAGGATTTAATAAGATGTCTCTCCCATCTACATAATACAGTTGACACTCATTTTAATATTATTGATAACTATTCTCACACCAAGGGTATGTCTACACTACGAGAGTAGTTCGATTTTAGTTAAATCGAATATGTGCAATCGATATTAGAAAGTCGAACGTGTGTGTCCACACTAAGGACAGTAATTCGACTTTGTCAGTCCACACTACCGGGGAAAGCGTCGACATTGGAAGCGGTGCACTGTGGGCAGCTATCCCACAGTTCCCGCAGTCCCCGCTGCCCATTGGAATTCTGGGTCGAGCCCCCAATGCCTTCTGGGGGAAAAAAATGTCTCGAGGGTGCTTTTGGGTAACTGTCGTCATCCAATCGTCACTCCCGCCCTCCCTCCCTCCTTGAAAGCGCCGGCAGGAAATCAGTTCGCGCACTTTTCTGGTCAGTGACAGCGCGGACGCCACAGCACCGCGAGCATGGATCCCGCTGCGACCATCGCCGCAGTTGTGGCCGTTGTCAACGCCTCGCAGCTCATCATGCACCTTTCACAGAGGCAGATAGAGAGAAATCAGGCGAGGAGGCTATGGCAGCGGAGTGAGGACCTGAACTCCGAGAGTAGCACACGCCTGTCAGAAACCACGACACCCAGCGCCGAGGACATCACGTTTGCAATGGGACATGTGGATTTTGTTGAACGGTGATTCTGGCCCGGGAAACAAGCACGGACTGGTGGGACCGCATAGTGCTTCAGGTCTGGGATGAATCCCAGTGGCTGCGAAACTTTCGCATGCGGAAGGGGACTTCCCTGGAACTTTGTGAGTTGCTGTCCCCTGCCCTGAAGCGCAAGGACACCCGCATGCGAGCAGCCCTGACTGGTATTTACTTGGAGAAGCTTACTGACTCGCTGTGATCTCAGCGAAACCAATATCCCCATCGTTATAGCACCTTGCTGCGTGCTCCACAATCTCTGTGAGAGCAAGGGGGAGACCTTTATGGCGGGGTGGGAGGTTGAGGCAAATAGCCTGGCTGCTGATTACGCCCAGCCAGACAGCCGGGCGATTAGAAGATCCCAGCGGGACGCGCTGTGCATCCGGGAGGCTTTGAAAGCCAGTTCCAGGACTGAGCAGGGTACCCAGTGACTTTTAAGTTTGTGGACACAGAAGCTGAACTTGCCCCCGTTTCTTTACCCAGTTACCCCCTTCACCCCCTTCCCAAAAAATAAAATCTGTTCTGTTGTCTTCATTACTGTTTTCGCGGGAATGTTTTAAACCTGGGTTTAGTGTTGTGATGCTAATGATGCTTCTAAACTGCCCTCCCCCGCCACAAAGTCACAGAGCAACCCCGCCCCCCCCACAGAACATGAAAGCCACCTCCCAGAATGACCAGGGTAACTAGTCACTGCACTGTGTATGTGCCCTGCTGCTGGGCCTGCCCCCTGCTGTCCTGTCTAATTACCAAGCCCCTTCCCCCCCCTTCAGACAGACTCTCCTCCAAAAGAAGAGGATGGAAACAGTAATGAACAGAAACGTATTTTTTATTAACAACCACACATGGAACGGGGGGGGTGAAACTTGGACGGGGTCTTGTGTGAGGCGGGTAGGAAAGGACTTTTCAGATTTTGGGGAATGAGAGCCTTCTACTGCTATAGCTGTCCGCTGGGGTGGAGTGAAAGTTTTCACGGCCCCTGCTGCCCCTCCGTGTTTGGACTTTGGGTGAGGGGGGTATGGGACTTGGTGGCGGGGCAGGGCGGTTAGAGAGAGACTGCAGCGGGGCTCTCTCCTCCTGCCTCCGGTCCTGCAGAACATCCACAAGGCGGCGGAGCGTATCCGTTTGCTCCCTCATTAGTCCAAGCAGCGTTTGAGTCGCCTGCTGGTCCTCCTGTCGCCACCTCTCCTCCCGTTCCATGTTTGCCCGGTGCATTTGGGACAAGTTCTCCCTCCACTGTGTCTGCTGGGCTGCCTGTGCTTGGGAGCATCCCATTAGCTCAGCAAACATGTCTTCCCGTGTCCTCTTCTTCCTCCTCCTAATGTGCGCTAGCCTCTGGGCAGATGTGGCTCTGGGAATTGGAAAAAGGGAGTGAATTCCTGAGACAGATCAATGTATCTGTGAACAGAGAACATAGTCTTGCTCTGTGAACAAGACCATGCAGAGCACCTATCACACGCGCACTGAGGACAAGGTAGAATTTTCGGCCCTCGCCTACAGTGCCTGCGGTCTTGCTGTGGCGAGCTGAGGAGCGGGGCAGGACACCGGACTTTGTCTAGCTGGCAAACATGGTAAGCCGTAGACTTGTGGCTGCTTAAAACTTTAAGAGTGGCACTGGCCTCCTTTCACATAGAAAGCAATGCGAGTCTCTGCTGGCAGCAATCCTGCAAGCATGAACTCTGCCCCTGTCCCAGCCCCTCGCGGCTGTAAACCGCGTGGCTGTAAACTGGCGGTTGCAGTTCTGCAAAGGAAAGGGCAAGCAGTCCCAATACTAACTTTCCCCTACCTAATTCAAAGCAGGGCGTCATGCCAGACATCACCCTCCTGAGGGTCTCGGAGAGCCAGAAGGAGAAGATGCTTCGGGACAGCCTGCAGAAACCGGGGCCATTTGCTGCTATGCTCTGCAAGGCCATGATCCCCGAATACCTGCTGGCGTTGTGGCAGGGAAACGTGTCCTACCACGGGGGGCCTAATAAGCTCTCCCTGCCAAAGAACCTGCTAAGTAGGCTGGAAAGACACATGCAGGAGGTCTATGAGGAGTTCTCCCTGGGGGATCTCGCCTCTATCCCCGGACACATCAACCAGCTTTTGGGTTGGGTGCCCTTGGAGGGACAAAAGAGTGGAGCGTCTTGGGCAGTGTAATCATGAAGCGGACATTGTTGAATTTTCTTAAAATGGTTCAGACTATACATTGAAGCGGACAAAGACACAGTAATCATGATACCCTTTGTTCAGATTCCCCTTTTTGTTGCACTTTCCTGTTTACATGTTTAGAAGCACTTTACCCATTGTTAATATTGTAAATATTCCAGTTTTGTTGCACATACATGTTTACATGTTTAAAGCACTTTAGGAAAAACACATTGTTAATATTATAAATATTCCAGTTCTGTTACAAATAAATGTTTACATGTTTAGAGCACTTACTGCTTGATCCTTCCCCTGAATCTGTGTCTGGGATAACGGCTGGGGACGGTTGGTAGGGGATCTCTGTAAGGGTGATGAAGATATCCTGGCTGTCGGGGAAATCAGCGTTGTAAGCGCTGTCGACTGCCTCGTCCTCCTCATCTCCTTCCTCATCTTCCCCGTCCGCTAACATGTCCGAGGAACCGGCCGCGGACAATATCCCATCCTCAGAGTCCACGGTCAGTGGTGGGGTAGTGGTGGCGGCCGCACCTAGGATGGAATGCAGTGCCTCGTAGAAACGGGAGGTGTGGGGCTGGGATCCAGAGCGTCCGTTTGCCTCTTTGGTTTTTTGGTAGCCTTGTCTCAGCTCCTTGATTTTCACGTGGCACTGCGTTGCATCCCGGCTGTATCCTCTCTCTGCCATGGCTTTAGAGATCTTCTCGTAGATCTTTGCATTCCGTCTTTTGGAGCGCAGCTCGGCAAGCACGGACTCATCTCCCCACACAGCGATGAGATCCAAGACTTCCCGATCAGTCCATGCTGGGGCCCTCTTTCTATTCTGGGATTGCACGGCCATCTCTGCTGGAGAGCTCTGCATCTTTGCCACTGCTGCTGAGCTCGCCACGGTGTCCAAACAGAAACTGCGATTCAAACTGCCCAGACAGGAAAAGGAATTCAAATTTTCCCGGGGTGTGGCTGGTCAGAGCATCCGAGCTCGGACTGCTGTCCAGAGCGTCAACAGAGTGGTGCACTGTGGGATAGCTCCCGGAGCTATTAGCGTCGATTTCCATCCACACCTAGCCTAATTCGATATGGCCATTTCGAATTTAGCGCTACTCCTCTCGTTGGGGAGGATTACAGAAATCGATTTAAAGAGAGCTCTATGTCGAACTAAATAGCCTCGTGGTGTGGACGGGTGCAGGGTTAATTCGATTTAACTGTGCTAAATTCGACATAAATGCCTAGTGTAGACCAGGCCCAAGTCTTATGGAGCCCAGACTGCAGAGCAGAGGTACCCAGACTTTAACTAGGACACACTTAAATCTAGTTAATAATTTAAAACATTGTAAATATATTCTATTTACTTGTGTAATCTATTTTCCTTTTCTCGTGTGCATAATAGATAGTTTGGAGTCTGCCTTGACTTAAGCAGGTGGAGTTAACACCTTTTGATTCACCCTAGTCAGCTTATTCTTTACCCATAAATATATCACCATGGCATTAGCCATAGACTTAGGCCAGTCTCTTCTACTGGCATAGATCCTCTGCTGATATAAATCAACACAGCTCTAACAACATCAGTGCAACCACACTGATCTACACATAGGCATGCGCAGCCCATTTCATTAGGGTGTGCACCCAGGGAGCCCCGCCCTATCCCCACCCCTGCCATGCCCTAGCCCCGCCTCCACCCTGCCCCCATCCACTCCCTCCTACTTCCTGCCCCCTGACTTCCTCCCCTCAGAAACCCCAACCCCCCTGCTTCTTGTCCCCTGACTACCCCCTCCTGGGACCCCTGCCCCTAACTGCCCCCCAGGATCCCACCCCCTACCTAAGCCTCCCTGCTCCTTGTCCCCTGACTGCCCCCCTAGGACTTTACCTGCCCCCTGACTGCCCCAACCCTTATCCACACCCACACCCCCAGAGAGACCCCCGGAACTCCCACGCCTATCCAACTGCTCCCCACCCCCTGACAGGACCCTCAGAACTCCCGACCCATCCAACCCCCCCTGCTCCCTGCCCCCCCCCCCCCCCCTCCACACCCCCCCCCCATGACCCTCCTTGGTCCCTGTCCCCTGACTGCCCTGACCCCTATCCACCCCCCACCTCCTGACAGACCCCGGGACTCCCATGCCCCATCCAACCCCCCCTGCTTCCTGACCGCCCCCTCCAGAGACTCCTGCCCCTAACCACCACCCCATAATCCCACCCCCCTATCCAATCAGGGGCGGCAGGTTTGTATGATTTTTGGTGGTGCCCAAGCAGAGCTGTCCCAACCATAGGACGGATCGGGGCAACCGCCCCGGACCCTGTGCTTTGGGGGGCCTTGTGCTTCAGGGGGACATAGGGTCCAGGGCAGCTTGGGGGCTTAGTGGGGAGCCTGGCATCAGCGAGCAACCCGGCCCCAGCATGCCCCACCCTTCCCCCAAACTCCCACCACTGAGCAACACTAGGAGCCAGTGGGGTGGAGCAGAGCGGGCTGGGGCCAGGTCACTTGCTGCTGCCAGCGCCAGACCCCCGCTAACCCCCCAGGCTGCCCTGGACTCCTTGTCCCCCTGAAGAATATCCTGAGGCTCTCTCTGCCTGCAGCTCCCTCCCCCTCCCGGCAGGGGAGGCGCAGTCAGGCAGCTCTGGCACCGCCCCCCCCACAGCTTCCATTGTCTGGGGTTCCTGGCCAATGGGCTGGGAACCAGGTCAGCACTGGGAGGGGGGAGGGAGGCAGCGTACAGAGTTGCCCTGCCTCTGCCAAGACTCTCCCCTGCACGCAAGGAGCTGCCCCCGAGGTGAGAGTGCCCCACCCCCCGGCCCAACCCACCCTGCTCCCTGTCCCCCGACTGCCCCCCGCCACTTCCAACCCCCTCCCCAATCATGAGGGAGGCTCCTAGCAGCGTCTGGCTCAGCGCGGCGCCATACACGCTGCCCTGAGGGAGCACATAGCCCTGCCCTCCCACAGCTCTGCCTGCCCTGCATTAGGGTGTGCCCAGGCACACCCGGCACACCCACTGCGCACGCTTATGGATCTACATTAGCTGACGATCTGGCCTACTACTGTCAACTAAAGAATTGGTATACCATAGCATCTTTGGCTGGATTCTGATCTTTGGTTTTAAATGACTTTTCTGTATGATGGCTCTAGTCCCAAGTCAGTGTCTGTCCATTCTGATGATAACAGAACCCCCATCTAGAACAATACTTATCAAACTTAAACACTCTTTGGGTTATTGGAAAATGTTTACTAGGGCACATTAAGCCAACTCATGGTGATCATAGAATATCAGGGTTGGAAGGGACCTCAGGAGGTCATCTAGTCCAACCCCCTATACCATGGGGGGTATATCATTTATTGTGATAACGATAAATGTTGGCTTAATGATTGCTACTCAAGTATAGGTGAACAACAGTTTTGTTCTGTTATTTTGCTCATAGAAATACATATTTTCCATGCAAAATACTATGTTAATGTACAGTTAAGACTTAGATGTTTAAATACTCAAAATTCAAGAAATTCAGGGCCCAATCCTCAGCTCATGTAATTTAGCAAAGCTCCAATTAAGTCAATGGAGCTTCACCAGTTTACAGCAGCTGAAGATCTGGCCCTCATTGCTAAGGCTCCCTTTCTCCAGTGTACTAGGAGCATTCATAACATGATCACGTATCACTGGGCAATATAACATACTGTTTGGTAGAGCTGAATACAAAAAATTGAATTAAAAATTGAACTAATTTGGTTTGAGTTTATTCATACGCCTTTTGTGTTTGCTTTCTGCAACCGTTCTATCTAGCAAATTTACTGGTAGGACTGTTTGCAGAAAGTGAATTTTACATATATACTATAGGAGAGTACATGTGGAAAGCATATTTTTGCATTCATAAAAGTAAATATTTACACTGAAGACGTGCTTCTCAGTCATCCAATCACAGAACAGGAACAAGACAACTATTTCAAATACTCTGAATGAAATGCATGTGAACAATCTAAAAATCAAGAATTATGTAAAAATATTAATTGGTGAATGATTTCTCACTTTTATTTATTTTTTTAAAATTAATCTGCTCTGAGACAAATCATAAGCCAAAAAATTAATTGAAAAAAACAATTCTTACAAATTATTTGCCTAGCTCTACTATTGGGCAAATTCATATTTTAGAAATATAGGTTAAATGTGTTAAAGTTTACACACTAACTATGCTTGTGATATTATTTGAATTTGGTACAATAATTTGTCACTGTAGAAGATATAGTAAATAGTAGATCAATGGGGTGAAATCCTGGCTCCACTGATATCAATGGAAATTTTGCTTTTCACTAGGGCCAAAATATTTTATACATGGTGATGACAAATCTCTTAGTACGATGGTCTACACAGGGAGGAGTATCATGTGCCAGCTATTCCACATATGTAATGAAGAACTACAGTAATATACTGTTCAAATAAATCTAGAATCTTACTCATAAGAATCAGGAGGTTGTAAGTCACTTAAAGTTAAGAAATTTCGCAGTTTAATTTATCTAATGGTAAAGAAGGCAATCTGATGCACATTTGCAGCAATTTCAAAATTCTGCTGTTACTGTTTTTGGCCCCAGATCTGCCATCAGATTCATGTGGATGGACCCATGGGACTCTGCATGGTCCCAAAGGTCCACCCACACATATTTGATGCAGGATCAGGGGGCTTAGATATTCCATCTTCTTTAGTACAGTGGGGGATCTTTTGTAACTGATACATTAATACCAGAAAATAAATTTAACCTTTCTGAAAGGTTTCTTCTTTTATGGTCATACTGCAGGGAAGTCTCAAATAGAACTCCCACCCACCTGGGAATTCTGTCAGTAGGAGAGAATTGGGGACCTTTTTTTCCTTTCCACTCCACATAGTGGGTGTAGTGTATCAAGTAGGGACTCCCCAGCAGAAGGGTGAGGAATTTTATTAATGTGATTTGTTCAATAAATGGGTTATTAGGTGGATATTACTTAGCAGGTTGTGGGAAGGAGCATAGGAAAGACTAAGCAGCTTGTTTTCTTTGGAGAAAAAATCTTTGATTATTTTTGTATCAAGAATGTTACTTTTCAGTGACTATAAAATGCTGTTCTGTGAAACTGGAGCATCTGCTTCTTGTGATGAAACTAGGATGGAGTCCATTTGACACATGTTAGGCAGACACACGTTTCAAGTGAACAGCTAACATTTTCAGAGCTCAGAAACCAAAGGTAAAAGGTGAGATGATAATGTAAAAGTGCTGTCAGCTTCAGTATCTTTCTGAAGTTACTGATGTTATTTTGTCAAGACCTATTTCACAGCTCGTTGACTTGAGCATGAAGCAGATTTAATTCTTGAGGAGATCCATCAACAGCTATCACTGAAGAGACAAATCTATTCTCACAATAACAAAAGAACATAAAAAATGGGGACTTAGAAAAATCCATTTAATAAGAACATCCTTTCATCCTTTTCAGAGCAGCATCAAATAGAAGTTTCTTGTAAATGACCCATTGACTTTGTATTTACAACTTTGTCCTGTAGAGTCCATTTCAAACCTTCTAGTCAGTAGCATTTGTATAGGTCATTTAGGAATTTGCTTTCATTTTTGCTTAATTATTCTGTTTTACTTTCCTGACCAGAAAAGGAGTCTGGACATTGTTTGTACTTAAGTTTGTGCATTTATATGTATATACACACTG
>NW_020664471.1:7544143-7554775 GCF_002925995.2 Terrapene triunguis
AAAATATCAGTGTGTATATACATATATATATATGTTTTCTTTAAAACAAAATTCATTGAAAATCTCTTAAGTGAATAGCCCAAAAACAAAAAAGAAAAGAAAAAAAAAAGTCCTTAGCTGCCCCTTGCAACATCCTGCTATTATTTCACCTTCTTATCACCTCATCCACTTCCACCGCCACCACAATGACAAATGCCTCTTGCCACACATGCCTCTTGTGCAAATTTTAGCTCTAAGCCATGTGGAGTGGCTAGATATTTATATTTTCTAATTGTTTGGAATGTTGAAGTGATGTTGGGTTGAGTTAGATGGTTCATGGGCTTTGTGTAGCTTTTTAGATGATGGTTATGTTTAAGTGGATTATGTTAGATGATAAAGAAGAAAACTTTTTATTTGAAAGTGAAAAGCATTTGTAGTGTTTATCATTTTGGGAAGTTATTGTCTGCAATGTTTCTAGCACTACTCAGGTGATGTAATGGGGAAGTATGATTTTTTTGTCTCTTTCAAAAGCTGATATTTATGGCTGGAGTTAAGGTTTCATGTTTTGTATGGAGATGAAAGAAAGAGCCTTGTGCGTGGTTGATCTGGGCAGAAAAAACAAAAATCATGGTTGTAGATTTCCAGGGGTGGTTTAAAATTCAACTAGTGATTTCCTGGCTTTTTATGGCTGTGTTGGTGTAATATTCACTGTAGCAAGAATGCATGCTGGAAGAAGATAAATGGAAGATGCAGTAGCAGCTAAGTATGCCTCAGTCATATTGAGCATAGTCATTACTCCATGGCAACCATGGAGTAAAGTGGAATCTGAGTTTTATCATGTCTCTGCTTTTACAGACAATCTGCCTGATTTTGCTTCTACTGAAACCAATGGGAGATATTCCCATTAGCTTAAATGGTGGCAAAATCAGATAGCCACCTTCCCCCTTCTGCCCCCGCCCCCCCGCATCCTAGTGTTTCTGTTTGCCACAATTCAAAGTATGGTTCAAGAATTATCAGGACTGAATGATTTTTATAGTGGCCCACACAAAAGACACAGCATTTTTCAGCCAGATGTGCCATCAATTGAATAATATATTAATTGTATTTAAAAGACTATCAGATGCAGCCTAAGTGAAAACCGAAAAGGACCAGCTAGGTCTGTTAGAAAGTATATTACTTAAGCCCTATGAGGGGAGAGTAGAAAAATAAACTAGGGCTGTGATGGGGCATACAAGCCCCACCCAGGCAAGGAGGAGGTTAATGGAGGTCTTTGCCAGGGTAGCACTGCCCTGGGAGATTTTGACTGACCAGGGAACCAGCTTTATATTGAAGGTTATGTGATAAGTGTATAAAAGAATAAAAATTAAGACTCAGAACTTCTCTTTACCACCCCTGGATGGATGGGTTGGTGGAATGTTTTAATCAGATATTGAAGAACATGCTAAAGAAGTTCATCACCACATATCTTCATCATGTGGACCAGTTGCTTCACTCCCCTCCTGTTTGCAATATGAGAGGTGCCAAGCCATCTACAGGGTTCTCTTTTGAACTCTTATGGGAGGCAACCTCAAAGGATTTTAGGCTTGATGAGGGAGATGTGGGAGGAACAGGGTTCTCAAGCTGAAAATGTTGTCCACTATGTACTTAAACTTTGCAAGATGCTTGAAGGTCTAAGTTCCTTTGCAAGGGAGAACTTTTTGAATGCCCAAGAGAGTGTGTCAGAGTTTAATTTGTGCCAGGGCTGAGCCCCGGCATGTCTAGGCTTGGAAGTTCATAGTCCTGGCACCTCTGGGCTTGCCGCATCAGTTATGAAAGTAAAAAAACATTCTTGAGCCCCGGCATGTAATTTCTTGAATGCCTACACCTCTTTCATTACAAAGTAAGCACTGGAGTGCATACAATAAAGGACCCCATATCAGAATGTTCAAACCTGGTGAATGGATGCTCCTTTTGCTCTCTAACACAGAGTCAACACTGTTGGTCTGATGACAGTAGGGTGACCAGACAGCAAGTGTGAAAAATTGGGACGGGGGTGGAGGGGTAATAGGAGCCTATACAAGAAAAAGACTCAAAAATTGGGACTGTCCCTATAAAATTGGGACATCTGGTCACCCTAGATGACAGGGCCCCTATGAAGTTATACAGCAGATAGGATCAGTAGATTAAGAAATTAGAAAACCTGATAAAAGAAAGACTAAATAGATCTACCAACCTTTTAAAGAGAGGAAAGCTCAGAAGGGATTATTTATAGCCCTTTATGCTCCAGAGCCAGAACAGGGCTCTCAGATACACAACACTTGGACCACCAGGACCATACGTGTTGGGGAGAATCTGATGCCAGAAGACTCAAGCGCAACAACTGGCAGCTACATTCTACACAGTCTTTTTAGCCCATCATATGCAGATGGAACCAGGACAACAAATCAAGGAACTGCCTCAACCTCTTCCCAGGAAGATGAGGGAGACCATAAATAAGGCTAAGATATTGTCATGGATATTTTTAGTAAACGTCGTGGACAGGTCATGGGTAATAAACAAAAATTCATGGAAGCCCGTGACCTGTCCCTGACTTTCACTAAAAATATCCCTGACAAAATTGGGAGGAAGGAGGGTTCAGCACCCACCACTGCTGGGGCTCTGGAATCCCCTGCTGCTGCTGTAGTGAGTGGGAACTCCAGGCTCCCCCGCACAGCGGCTGGGCAGCAGGGGGTGGGTCTCCCTGCTGCCCACTGCGGCTGGGCAGCTGCAGAGTCCTCTCCCTCCCCACCATGGCTGGGAGCTCTGGAGGAGGGCAGTGGCTGGGAGCTCCTGCTTCCGCCTGCTGCTCAGCGGCTAACAGTTGCGGGAAGGGCCGCTGCCGGCAGCGGCTGAGAGCTACGGGGCCCCACTGGCTGACAGCTCCAGCCCTGGGCAGAAAATGTCACGTAAGTCACTGGAAGTCACGGAAGTCATGACTTCCATGACATAATTGTAGCCTTAATCATAAAGCAAGAGCTCCAGGCCATGCTAGAGCTTGGAGCAACTGAAGAGTATCATAGTTACTAGAGAAGCCCAACTGTTGCAGTGCCCAAACAGGATGGTACAAGCTGCTTCTCTATAGACTTAGAGAAAAATCAACACTATTTCAAAATTTGATACATATCTCACTCCCCAAGTAGACAAATTACTGAATTGGTTTGGCAAGGCCTGGTATGTTACCACCTTGGACTTTATGAAGGGGTATTGATAAATCCCTCTCACTCCTGAATCTAGGGGAAAAGACAGCCTTTGCAACCCCTCATGGACTATATCAGTTCCAAACCATGCAATGTGGCTTCAGTGGTGCCCTGGTGACTTTTCAGTGGCTGATGGATAGGGTCATTTTACCCCATATTGATGATATTTATAGCTGGAATTGGGAGGACCACTTGAAGCAGGTAGTGGCTGTCCTCCAGTCCCTAGGGGAGGCTGGATTAACAACAAACCCTGCAAAGTGCTATACAGGCAATGATGAAGCAACACCACAGTAGCATTTAACTTCAAAAAGGGAAACTACTGAAAAATGAGGAAGCTAGTTAAACAGAAATGAAACGGAACAGTCACAAGAGTGAAATGCCTGCAAGCTGTATGGAAACTTTTTAAAAACACCATAATAGAGGCTAAATATCTATCTATCTATATCTATAGCTATAGCTATAGATAGATATAGTAAGAGGACCAAAAAAAAAAAAAAAAAAAAAAAAAAAAAAGCCACTCTGGCTAAATCAGATGGCTGAGGTTATATCTTTTATTGGACCAACTTCTGTTCGTGAGAGAGACAAGCATTTGAGCCACACAGAGCTCTTCTTTACATCTGGGAAAGGCACTCTGAGCATCACAGCTAAATGCAAGGTGGAACAGATTGTTTAGCATACATAGCTAACACATATTCTAAGTGACCATTCAAGGTAGAAGGGCCACGTTAACACCTCTGCAGTCATAGGACAAAAAGAGGGGGTTAGTGGGTTACAGATTGTTGTAATAGGCCATAAGTCTAGTGTCTCTGTTCAGTCCATGATTTTTAGTGTCTAGTAGAGTTATGAATTTAAGCTCTCAAGCTGGTCTTTTGTAAATGTTGGGCAGGTTTCCTTTGAGGATGACTGATAGGTGGGTCAGACATAGAGCGATGGCTTTGTGAAAAGTGTTCACCCACAGGTGATAGAGTGTTTTTGTGTTTTATCATTTTCCTCTGTGAGTTGATTTGAGAGTGTAGTGATTATCTGGTTTCACCTACGTAGTTGTTTTGGGGGCATTTAGTGCACTGGATGAGGTACACCACATGTTGGACCCATGGACCTTGAAAGGTGTGTTGCGAGGAGTGTTGATCCCTGGAGCAGTGGAGTCTGCAGGTTTTGCATCTGTTGTTCTGGCAGGGTCTGGTGCTGCTTTGAATTGAGGTGTCCTGGTCCGTGGGGAGCTTGCTTCTGATTTGCTTGGAAAGGTTGGGGGAGGGGGGGTTGTTTGAAGGCCAGAAGTGGGGGTTTAGGAAAGATTACTTTCAGGATGGGATCCCCATCAAGGATAAATAAATTAATGGAGATATCCTATCTCCTAGAACTGGAAGGGACCTTGAAAGGTCATCGAGTCCAGCCCCCTGCCTTCACTAGCAGGACCAAGTACTGATTTTGCCCCAGATCCCCAAGTGACCCCTCAAGGATTGAACTCACAACCCTGGGTTTAGCAGACCAATACTCAAACCACTGAGCTATCCCTGGGTTATAGTTGTTTAATGATACCCTGTATGAGTTCCAGTGTGGGGTGGTAAGTGACAGCTGAGAGTGGTAGTTGGAGGGGGGTTTATTTCTGTATTGAAGCAGGTTCTCTCAGGGTATTTGGGTGGCCCATTCCAAGCTGTGATCTACTTCTCTGGTGGAGTGTCCTTGTTTGATTAAAGCAGTTTTAAGAGTGTTAAGGTGTATATCCCAGACTTTCTCCTTGCTTGCTGAGTGTCTGGCTGTAGATAGCAGATTTCTTGTTGTGTTTGGGGTCTGGATCTATGAAGGTAGGTGTGGTGATCTGTGAGTTTCTTGTATATGGTTGTCTATAGGGTTTTATTGTTGAAGCTGATTGTGGTGTCCAGGAAATTGATGTTAGTGTAGGAATGTTTCAGAGAGAGTTTAATGGACAGGTGGTGGTTGTTGAAGTTGTGGTGGAAATCTATGAGCTGTCCATCCAGAGGATGAAAATATCATTTATGTATCTCAGGTATATCATTGGTTTTGTGGTGCATTTGTCCAGAAATTCTTCTTGGTGGCCCATGAAGAGGGTGGCATATTGGGATGCCATCCTAGTACCCATGGCTGTTCCCATTGTTTGGATACAATATTTGTTGTTCAGTGTAAAATTGTTATGGGTGAAGATTAAATGGATGAGTTTGGCAATGAGTTTGGGTTGGATATCTGAGGATTGTCTATTGTCTTGTAAATATTTGAGGCAGGCAGCTATGCCATCATTGTGAGGGATGTTAGTGTATAGGGAAGTGACATCCATGGCAAGGATGATGTTCTGAGGGAGGTTTTTAATGTTGTGGAGTTTGTGGAGGAAGTCAGTTGTGGTCCTGGAGGAAGCTGGCCCTTTGTGTGATGACTGGTTTGAGGATAGTTTCTATGAGTCCTGATCAAAGTTCCCTCTAAGCTGCGCAACTGCCTATTAAGCCTTGCAGGCGCTCAGGGCTATGGTGGGGAGAGATGCCTCTCCCCAAGCCCCAGACCTACTGCAGCACCCCCCTCCCCAGCCCTGGACCTGCCGCGGATGGGAGACAGGAGCCCCTTCCCCGGCCCCTCCCCAGCCTGGCCCTGCTGCGGCTGGGGGACAGGTGCCTTTCCCCTAGCTCCTCCCCAGCTGGCCCCTCCCCAGCCTAGCCCCAGACCTGCCACGGCCGGGGGACTGGTGTCCCTCCCCCTCAGCCCAGGTGCTGCTGCAGGGAGAGAGAGCTGGGGGAGAGCCCCACTGCATCCCAAATCTCTCATCCCCAGCCCCACTCCAGAGCCCGCACCCCCAGCCGGAGCCCTCACCCCCCTGCACTCCAACCCTCTGCCCCAGCCCTGAGCCCCCTCCCACACTACGAACCCCTCAGTCCCACCCCACCACATGAATTTTGTTATGTGCACCAATATGGAGGTGATGTGTGACACATCACCTCCATGTTGGTGCACATAACAAAATTCATTCTGCACATGGGTGGGAAAAATTAGAGGGAACACTGGTCCTGTTATTCCTTCAGTAAGAGTGTCGTGGCCAGATATGATGCATGTCTGGGTTCCCTTGTTTGTGTATCTTGGGAAGCATGTCGAAGGTCCGTGTGGTGGGTTTGTGGGGGATAAGTTTGTAGAGTTTCTCTTGGAGTTGTTTGGGAAAGGATTTGATGATATCTTTAAGTTCGTGGGTAAATTCTGATGTGGGTTCTTCTTTGAGTTCTTTATAGTAGGTGGTGTCAGAGCGTTGTCAGTTGGCCTCCTTAACTGTAGTCATCATGGTTGAGGACTACAGTGGCGCCCCCTTTGTCTGTTGGTTTGATCACTATCTGGTGGTTAGATTTCAGGGACCATATGGCTGTCCTCTTGGCACTGGAGAGATTATGGTGAATGTGATGTTTGTTAAGGATTTCAAAGTCAATTTCCCCCCCGAAGCAATCAACATAATGATCAAGAGTGTGATTTCATCCGTTCTGTGGTGTCCAGTCAGATGATCTTTTTTCTTATAATTGTTGGTGCGGATGTGGTATTGTGAGTGGTGTCATCATTGTTGTGAAAGAATTCTTTGAGGCAGCGACAGTGAAAGAATTCTTCTAGTTCTCTACATTTTAGCAGGTATCAGGTTCTGTAGTGAGTCAGAAGTTCAGTCCCTTAAGAGAGTACAGACAATTCAACTCCAGTGAGAGATAGTCTTCATTAAGTTGATGATGTTTGGGTGTCATATAGTGTCCATGTGGTGAGTACTGGTACCCTGGTTTCTCCTGGAGGTGGTGTTCTATGGGTTGTCGAGTAGTTGTCGTTGGTTCCACTTTTTGTTTTCATGTTGGATGGCTGTCATCAGGGGTTTTTTTTATAGTTGTTTTTAATTTCTTGCATGATTTCCAGCTAACTTTCCCATTTTTTCCCTCCAGTGTGTAGCAGTATGTGATGATTTCTTGTTTGAGGTGGTCCCTTCTGGGGTGTGTGAGGTGCAGTGATTCCCCTGTTTCTCTGAAGTCCATCTGCAGAGCTGTTCAGCATATCTGGAGTTGTATGTAGTGGTCAGAGGATTATAGATGGTGAGACCGCTGGGGATGTTGTTTTGCTTTTTGCATTTCCCCGGGTGTAGATGTAGCTGTTAAATTTTGCTTCCTTTTTTTTCATGTTGTGGAGATTCCATTTCAGATGGCTTAATAAGATCATTTCTATTGTTGTATGCAGTGTAGTTGTAACCATGTTGGTCCCAGGATGTTAGAGAGACAAGGTGACAAGAGACAATATATCTTTTATTGGGTGTTGTGTGAAGAAGTACTTCCTTATATTTGTTTTAAATCTGCTGCATATTAACTTCATTGGGTGTCCCTTCCTTCTTGTGTTATGTGAAGGGATAAATAGCATCTTCTTATTAAGTTTCTCCATACCATTCATGGTTTTATAGACCTTTAACATATCCCCCCTTATTGTCTCTTTTCCAAGCTGAAAAGTCCCAGTCTTTTTAATGTCCCTTCATCTGGAAGCTGTTACATACCTCTAATCATTTCTGTTGCCTTTCCTTGTACCATTTTAAATATATATTATTTGATATGGGGCAACCAGAACTACATGCAGTATTCAAGGTGTGAGCATACCATGAATTGATATAGTGGCATTATGATATTTTTGGTTGTCTTATCTATCATTTTTTCTAATGGTTCCTAACATGCTTTTAGCTTTTTTGACTGCCACTGCACATTGAAGCAGATGTTTTCAGAGAACTATCTAGTGAGTTCAAGATGTCTTTCTTGAGTGGTAAGAGTTAATTTAGACCCTGCCATTTTGTATGTGCAGTTGGGTTTATGTTTTCCAATGTGCATCACTTGGCATTTATCAACACAGAATTTCATCTGCCATTTGGTTGTTGTTAAAGTTCATACCATTCCTTTATTTTTGGACTTTCAGGCCGCGGGCCAAGTCAGGGGAAGAGGCGGACCACAAGACAACCAGAGTGGCTGTGATCATGTGGTGCCATATGCGGGGGAGGGGGTAGCTGCTACTCCACACCCAGCCACCAGGAAGCACTCCAGCAGTGAGTCCACTTTTTTACAAGCACATACTTAAATAGATTATTAGAGAATAGCCTACTCCCACAATGAAAAATGAAAGCCTTTTCCAGGGACAGTTCATGAACTTTTGCCATTGCAGCCACACTCCTTTAGATCCGAACAAAAGGAAGATGCCATGTAAACTGACTTTTATGCCCATGATCATGAGTTCTGTTTTTGACAAATGTTTAGTGCATATAGTGATACATATAATTTGGGGGAAATGCAACTTTAAACCAATTTAATGAAAGGAGAGGGGGCACCACATTGTTGACATCAGTAAAAAGTATTAGTAAAGGAAATATTTTATGCTACTGTACAGATAACAGATTAAAGTGTGGGCACTCCACAAACACCAACTTTGTGTGAAGTTTGGGTCAACTTTTCTTCAGTTGAAGCCAAGGGAAGTTTTGTCATTGATTTCAATGGGACCTGGACTTCACCATTTATGTACAGAAGAACATGATGTGGGGTGGGAGAAGGGAGAATGTACCTTGTTTTCCTTTTCTGATTAAAATGGATAAATGGGGCTAATGTCAAATTATAGGCAACAATACTCCTACAAGATTACAACACTACAGTATTTTTTAGTATTTTAAAAAAATACTAGCATCAATGGGTTCTTCTGCAGAAAGAGACCTGAATACAACATAACCTTCTGAAAGAATGAGGGTGTGAAGGGCAGGTGCCTCAGGACACTATGCTGATTGCATGTTGTTACCAAAGATAGGAGGCAACTTTGTATTTGAAAGGAGAGAGTTCAATGAACAGTTGCTTTGGCTGAATACTAGCTGCAGAATTATAATATTGTCTAAAAGGATGGCATTGGCGTGCTGAGGCACTGGGTGGGCATACTCCCTATCCCGGTACTGAAAACCACTGGTTGCAGCTGCTGTCAATCAAGTACCTCCCCTGTCCTCCTCCTCACTTTTGCTTTTGAAAAGCCCTGGGTTCAGCCTGCAGCAAGGCCTGGCGCGCGGGACCCAGAGATCGCGCACAGGGGCAGAGCCCAGTCCTGCACTGCCGGACAACGTGCAGGTCAATGATCCGCTGGGCTGCACCGCAAGAGAGGTGCACAGGGCCCCAGCCTCCTTCTTCCGTATGCCCTGGGCGTCCCCGCTGCTGCGGTCTCTCCTTCGAGGCCAGGCGCCTCCGCCCCTGCCCCCACCTTGTGCTCCCGGCTGCACCCCGCCGCCGCCGTCGAGGTGCGAAGCACCGCAACGCATTCCCTCCCCCCCGCGGTGGGAGGCGGAACCCCTCGCTCGCTGATTGGCTGGCGGTGATGTAATGTGACAGCACATACGGGCATTTCTCATCACCTCTCCGACCCTCCCCCCCTTGCAGCTGAGGAGGGCAGCCGCTCCACCCCCCGCGCAGCCAATCACAGGGCAGAGCGGCCTGCCGTTGGGAGGAAACGCTTGCTTGCTTTTTCAAAGCCGACTTCGCTCTCGCCGTCTTCTTCGCTTCTTCCCTTCGGAGGAGTGATTGGCAGGCATGCAGCCCAATGAGACCGGGGATATTACAGCTACGTATGTACCCGCCCATTAGCAAGGCCGCTGTGATGTCTGGAAGGGAGATGGGATGTAATTGGACTGACAGCATCAAGAGCCTATGGAGTGTGGGCGACCAACGTGCTGTGTGGAAGGAGGTTGGTGTTCGTGAAAGAAGGCTGCGTGGGGAGGGGCGGTGGGTTTAACTGACAGCGACTCCCGTCAATCATGCCCAGGCTGCAGTGCCCGGGTAAAAAAGTGCGCAAAAGTAAGGAGGACGACAGGAGAGGCACTTGATTGACGGCAGCCGCGGCCAATAGCTTTCAGTAATAGGCTCGGGGATACGCCTGTTGCCATCTGAGCGGGCGGAGAGAGGACGGGGCAACTGGTGAGTGGCAAGGGGGTTAACCAACGCCGCTTAGCATATGTGCAGCAACCAGGCGTGTTGGCCAATGGGAGTCAGGAAGAGGCGGGGCTAACTGAATGACAGACATGATAGCCAATAGAATTGGGCTGCCTATGCTGGCTTCCGAGGCCGGGCTGCTGGGGGCGGATCATTTCGCCCACCACCCCCGCCTTTTGCCTGCTGACGTGAGCGGCGGGAGGGGGAGGGCCCAGTATCGGGCGCTGGGAGAGGGGTTCCCAACATGTCGGTGCTGCTGGTTGCGTTCGGACTACGCGAGCGGGCGGCGGTTGCGGCGGGGGGAGGCCAGCCAGGAGCGCCCGCAGCGTGAGACCCAGCCAGCCACACCCCGCACCGGGCCAGGCCGGCCCTCGGACAGCGGGGCACAAACACTGCCCGCGGCCAGGTACAGGCCAGGGCCCGACTCGGCTAGGGGGCATTGCGGAGTGGGAGGCCTCTCCGCAGCGCCGGGAGCCGTCTGTCTGCGC
>NW_020664471.1:7555175-7676331 GCF_002925995.2 Terrapene triunguis
GCTACAGGCAGGGTCTGTGTGTGTCCATGCATTTCAGGTGGTGGTGGCTGGCAGCACCTGTGCATGTGTGTACATAGTGGGGGTGGTGGCGACCAGCAGGCGGGATCTGTGCGTGTGCGTATTTGGGGGGGGTGGTGATGGTGGTAGGCAGATGGGGCCTGTATGTGTTTTTGGGGGGGGGTTGGCAGGCAGTCAGAGCCTGTGTGTATGTGTGGGAGGAAGAAGGGGGATGTGATAGGGAGGCCTGAATGTTTATTGGGGGGGAGGCTGGCAGGTTAGGCCTGTAAGTGTACTGGGGTGTAGATATGGGGAAAGTGGCACACCTGCCAGCCTGTGTATGTACTGGGGGTGGGAGGGTAGGAGTAAGGGTCTGTGTATACTCGGGGTTAGGGGGAAAATGTCAGGCAGTCTGGCTGGCCTGTGTGTGTATGGGTGGGGGTTAAGGGGAAGGCAGTAGGCAGGCATGTCTGTTTATAGGCAGGGAAAGTGACTGCCTGGTTGGTGGGCAGGCTGACTTCTGAGTGTTTTGGGGGTGGAGGAAAGTGGCTGGCATGTAGGAATGCCTGTGAGTGTATGGGGGTGAGATGGCAGGGAGGTTGGCAGGCATACCTGCAAGTGCATGGTGGGAGCAGGGGGCTGGCAGACATTGGGAGAGAGGAAGAGTAAAGTGGCAGACAGGCAGAATAAAAATCAAAGTTTTTATTTAAATTGGATTATTTTTGTTTTTAATTTTATTATTTTTACTTTTTAAAAGCAAACCTCTTTAAAATAAAATCTGAATTAATACAAAATATTAAGGCCTGAATTTTACAATCTCTTAAAACATTTAAATGAAATAAATATGCTGAATCCATGAGCTTCTATCAAAAACTTAAGGGCTTTTTTTCTGTATAAAGAAAGAATCTGGGGGAAACAATTTAACTTTTGAGGTCAAGCTTTATAAATATGGCACAATAGGTCATGTAGTGTATTAAGGGCTTGTTTTGTTTAGTATGCATACATTTTATATGCTGTTTGGTGTATTTAAATTCTACTTGCCATCCTAATGCAGCTTGCATGGGCAGGCAGTTAATTATGTAGTAAATAAGTACTATATCATTCACAGTTTTCTAACATACTAAAAGTGTACAATTAATAAGAATCTGAAAATATTAAGCTAGGTGTTTGCTTAAGTAAATGTATATAGTTATAGTATATCATCCCTAGGTAGCAAAAAGATGTACCAAATCTAGTGTAAAGGCTCTATTTAGTTGTAAATCAACATGTATTAATGCTTATGTCAACCAATGAGAATGCACCTTTCTTTAGAAACTTACTGAAGTACAAATGAAAAGGTTAATTAAAATTTATTTAAATTTAGGGTTTCTACTTGATTTACATAATGATTTAAATCAGTGACTTAAATTAATCCACCCTACAGGCAGGCTTCTGTTGTATGAGGTGAAGGAAAGGAAGGTGGCAGGCAGGCTTGTGTGTATATGGGGGTGGAAAGGTGGCAGGCAGGCCTTTGTGTGAATTGGGGGGTGTGAAGTGACAGGCCTGTGTAACTATTCCATGGGAGGAAGAGTTGTTGGGGGGGAGGGGGGTTTACTGGTAGGTAGGCAGGCTGGCCTGTTTGTATTAGGGGGCTTGTGAGACAGGTCTTTGTGTGTACTGGGGGGCCGGAGGTAGTAGGAAGTCAGGCAGGCACATGTCTTTATTTCTGGGGTTAGATGGCTAGGTGGCAGGAAAGCAAGGCATGTATTCTGTGGGTGGCAAGAGGTGGTGGTATGGGCCTGTGTGTGTGCTTTTTGGGGAGGAAGCAGGGAGGTGGTCAGGTTGCAGCCAAGCAGGTGGGTCTACTTCTGGTGGCTTGAGGTTTGTGGCGGCAGGCAAGCTAGTCTGCCTGTGTACTGGGTGGTTAGAGGAGTTGGTTGGTAGGTCAGTGTGTCTTGGGGACAAGGAGAGGATCTGGGAGAATGAATGTTTTTCAGGGTGATGCTGGGAGGTCTGTATTGTCTTGGGGTGGGGAGAGAGGAGGCCTGTTTAAATATTGAGAATAGAAGGGGCAGCTGGGATGCCTGTGTGGGTGAAAAGAATTGGGGTAGGGGGATGATGTCTGTAGAGTGGGAGTAAGAACAGGAGAAGCTGAAGGCTTATGCAGGTTGAGAAGAGAGGGAAGAATAGAAGAAGCTTTGGGGGAGCAGTGGTGGTTGGGAAGTGGGTGAGAGGAGAAGCTTGTTGGGTGACTGGGGTTTGTATCGAGGGAGAAGAAGTTGGGGGTGCCGTGTGTGTGTATTGTAGGGGGAAGGCATATGTGTACAGTATATGTATTGTGATGACCTGTGTGTGAATGGGGGATGGAGAAGGAGTGGAGAAATTGAGTGGGTTACATGTGTGTATGGGGGTGACAGGAGAAGCTAGGAGGCCTATATGTATTGTATTAAGGAGTGAGATAGTTGGCAGCCTGTTAAGACTCACCAGGAGTCTTCTGGAATCACACTCTATTTCCCAGAGGCTACTTCAGCCAAACGGGGAGATTTTGGGCTCTAAAAGTCTGGCGCAGCAGCGGGGTTAAGGCAGGTTCCCTTACCTGCCTTGGCTCTGCACCGCTCCCTGAAGAAGCTGGCACCATCTCTGTGGCCCCTGGGGGGGGTGGAGGCAGGGGGGTCTCTGCACATGCTGACCCCCTGCCCCAGCCCGCACCCCCTCCTGCACTCAAACTCCCTCCCGGAGTCTGCGCCCTGCACTCCCTCCTGCACCCCTGCCCCAGCCCAGAGCCTGCACTCCCTGCCAGAGACCGCACCCCAACCCTCTGCCCCAGCCTGGTGAAAATGAATGAGGATAGGGGAGAGCAAGTGATGGAGGGAAGGGGGGATGGAGTGAGCAGGGGGTGGGGCTTCGGAGAAGGGGCAGGGCAAGGGTCTTTGGGTTTGCATGATTAGACAGTTGGCAACCCTAAGGCCTGTATATTTGTAATATGGGGGCTGAGGAGAGGTGGGGAATCCTGTGTGTGTGTTATGGGATTGGGTGTCAGATGGATGGCTTAAGTGGCAGGGTGGATTGATTTAAATAAAAGCTATTTTAAATCACCGATTTCCATCTTGTTTTGCATTTGTACTTTTCCTAAAGAAGGATGGATTCTCATTGGTTGGAAACCATTAAGACATGTTGATTTGCAACTAAATATAGCCTTTTCACTTAATGTAATATTTTTTTTGCTAACCAAGAGGCTATACTATATCTACATATCTATGTAATCAGTTATATAGGTTATGTACATTTATTTAATATGTTAGAAAATGGGTTCTTTTTGGATAGAGATTTGCATTTAAAAATTCACAAACAGTGTTGAAATTTTTATTAAAGTATTTAAATTTGCTGGATACATAAGAAAAATAGGTCTATCAAAACATGTTTTGTGTTTAAAATGGTTTTATTTATTAATCAAAAGAAGTATTATCTGCAGGTAGTGAGTTGAACTGATTGTTTCCAGTCACCATGTCCTTCAGAAGTTTAGAACTGATAGATCTCATCCTGTCAAACACTTAGGCTTGGTCTATACTACAGAGTTAGGTCAACATAAGGCAGCTTATGTTGACCTAACTATGTCCGTGTCTACACTGCCAATGTTAAGTGCCCTACTACACCGACATAACTCCACCTCCATGAGAGGCATAGGGCTTTTGTTGGTGTAGTTAGGCCAATGAAGTGTCTAGACACTCCATTGCTTGCATCAGCTGTTGGCAGTCTTGTTAGACAGCTGGGAGTGGGGAGGCGAGAAGCCTGGCGGAGAGCTGTGCAGAGTTGAGAGCCCTGGCTGTCAGTACCCAACACTGCCTCTCTTCAGTTGGTGGAAGCGCTCCTGGTAAGGACACATACCACTGACAGAAGGAGGGTAGTGTGGACATCAGCCACCACAGTACTTACTGCAGTGGCTGTAAGTTGACCTAACATAGGTTGACTTAAGATTGTAGTGTAGAAAGGCTTTTATTCATAGATAAGAGTAAAACAAGCTTTTTTGTTTTTCCAGTTATCAGTTGGTTTCTTAACTTTGAGTCACAGTTGTTGAACTGAATTAGTTAAATAAACTGAAATGAAAAAAATTCCCTCTGCACCTGCAGAGGAGACTACTGCTGTCAAAAGCTGGTTTAGTGCTTTAGCAAACTCAGGTTCCAGGTGCTTAGCCAATGACTTCCACCACGTCAGTGATTTGATTCTCTTTGAAACATTGATAGCAAACATGCTGCTCAATATTATTTTTGAATTTTGAATGATTTTAATAGATTATAGTGTGTTTAGGCCTGCAACATAGGTTGTCATACTTTGAAAATAAAGTTTAAATTTATTTTTTAAACTTTATTTAAAAAAATTAGATTTTTAAATAAAAAAACCTGCTTTTAATTTTTTTTGGGAGAGAAAAATCATTCATTTTTATTCACCCTATGCATGTGTGTATTGGAATAATGGGGCTGGGAGGCCTTAGTAGTTTTGTTTTCATCAGGAAAAAAGTGCAGGAAAAAGGTGAACTGGTGTTCACTAACAAGGTAAAATCTTAGCAGAGACATGGCAGTTTGTATCCGTCACAATGTTGAAGGCTGGGGTAAATCTTACGCTCTCCCATAGTCTTGACCTCAACCTGTTAACACATGTGAAGGCTACAAACTGTCGTGTCTTCGCTAGGAGTTTTACTCCTGAGGAAATTGTGCACCAAAAAATTAAATTCTGTGCCAAAAAAAAATTATTCACACAATATTTTAAAATTCTGCAAATTTTATTTGTCAATAAATAAATGTGGCTCCAGCATGGCAATGTGGAACACAGGTCACTGGCTGCACTGAGGTGGGAGATAACTCTGAAGCCCCCACCTCCCCTGGTACAGGGACTCGACAGTGAGGCTGCACCCAACCCTGACACAGTGCATGGGCTGGACCTGGTCCAGAAACACCCAAGGTTCCTGCCCCTCTGCGCCAGGTGTGAGTTGGCAGGCTCAGCCCAGCAGGATCCAAGTGTGGGGGTGATCCTGGTGTGGTGTGAGAGGTTTCTGTGTGGGGCAATCTAGGTGCAGGTGGCTCAGTGGGAGATGTGGATGCACAGGGGCTCATTGGGGGTTCCGGGTGCAGGCGCAATGGGACTCTGCAGGGGGTCCAGAGGAAGGTGGTTGGGGCTCAGCAGGGGGGATCTGGGTGTGGGGAGATGGGGCAGAGGGTTGGGATGTGGTGGGATGAGGGCTCTGTCTTGGGGGGTGGGCTTCCTCGGGGCTGGGGCCTGAGGACTCCCTCTTCCTGCCCCCCCGCCCCCTCCCCGTCAGCAGCAGCTCTGGGGGAGAGGTGCCTATCCCCTGCCTGCAGCAGCGTTGCACGCCTCAACTTGCTCCTCTCCCCAGTCCCCACCCACTCCCTACCTTTCTCCTCTCCAGGCCCCTGTAGCTGCACACCTGCATGGCCCCTTATAGCTTGCTGCACAGCCACGCAGCTTAGAGGGAACTTAGGTGGCATCATTTTGACAGCCATGTGTTTCATCAGCAGGGCTGGAACATTTACAGCCACCACACCAACCTTTGCCCCTTGAGCAAATGGAATAACTGATAGCAATAATAGGTTGTTGTCCTCTTATGTGGACTAGCAGTAGAGGGGCATGGGACACTTTGCCCCAGTGGGTTTCACAGATATTTGCTGAAAGATGAAGAGATTCAGGAATCTTGGGTTGTGAAAGGAAGTGTACTGTAGAGGCCACAGACCTTTCTGCCTATTCCCCTCAAGCTTGACCCCTCCTGGTTCAATCCTTCCAACGTATCCCAGTCCAGTCTCTTCCACACACCTAGCTCTCTGTCCTGGTTGCATTCTCATTGCCTAATCAGTCAGTCTTTGATCCTCAGACTTCTCAGCCCAGTCCCAGTCTGCAACACAAATTCTAATCTTATCCATTCAGATTTCCTATCCAGTTTCCCCCTAGTATCCTTGCTTAGCCAGTCCTTGTTCTCCACTTCCAGGGTCTTCATCGAGTCTTTCCCCACCCTGGCCTCTAGTTGCCTCTTCCCCCACTTAAATTATATGTCCCCATTGGTTTCCAGTCGCTTCCTCCTTGCTCCAGATAGTTCCAGTCTTGCCTTTGGCTCCTCATCTGATCTCAGCCGCTCCCTCCCCATCTCCTTGTCTAGCTAGTCTCCCTCTTATCCCCTCTGCAGTTGTCAGGCAGTTGGAGTTAGCACGGGGAGAGATGCTTCCTGCTCTCATTTCTGGTGTCTGGCCCAATCTGCAGAAGCCCAGAGCTGTAATTGCAGGGAAATTGCTGTTGAGCCCTGGGCTGGAGCATGCTTAGTGTGGACAGAATCTTAAGGAAATATAACTGTGAAGCTCTAGCAAATTGCCACTGAATAAGAGGCAACTGCAACTCATTTAGAGGCTTATTACTATGCCAAATTTGGGTGATGTTTTATGGGAACAATAAAATACACATCCCTGACACAAAGCAGGGGTGTGGTAGAGCAGGGGTGGGCAAACTTTTTGGGCCGAGGGCCACATCTGGGTGGGGAAATTGTATGCAGGGCTGGTGTGGAAGGGGGTGTGGTGTGCAGGAAGGGGCTCAGGGCAAGGGATTGGGGTAGATGGGTGCGGGGTGTATGAGGGGACTCAGGGCAGGGGGTTGGAGTGCAGGAGGGGGCTCATGGCAGGGGTACAGGAGGGATACGGGGTGTAGCAGGGCGCTCAGGCAGGGGGTTGGGGTGCGCAGGGGTGCAGCAGGGAGCTCAGGGCAGGGAGTTGAGGTGCGGGGTGTACAAGGGGGCTCAGGGCAGGGAGTTGGGGTGCAAGGTGCACGAGGGGGCTCAGGGAAGGGCGTTTGGGTGCAGGAGGAGTGTGGGGTGCGGCAGGAGGCTCAGGGCTGGGGGTTGGGGTGCACGGGTGTGGGGTACAGCAGGGGGCTCAGGGCAGGGGGTTGGGGTGCAGGAGGGGTGCACGGTGCAGGCAGGGAGTTGGGGGGCAGGAGGGGTTTGGGCTCCAGGGTGGCAGCAGTGTGCACTGGGGCCAGGGCAGGCTCCCTGCACACCTGCCTTGTCCCCAGGCCCGCGCCACTCCAAGAAGTGCTGCGGCCCCTGGGGAGCGGGGGGGGGGCCGCGAAGGGCTCCCTGTGCGCTGCCCTTGCCGTGTCTCCAGGTACCTCCTCCGAAGCTCCCATTGGCCACGGTTCCCCATTCTCGGCCAATGGGAGCTGCGGGGGGCGGTGCCTGGAGGCAAGGGCCCGGGGGACGCAGGGACGTCGGGTCGGCCACCGCTGAGAGTGGTGTGGGGCCCGCGGCGCCATGGGGGGGCAATCCCGTGGGCTGGATCCAAAGTCCTGAAGGGCCGAATGCGGCCTGCGGGGCCGTAGTTTGCCCACCCCTGTGGTAGAGCTTCTTAAAAAAAGTCATCAGAATTTAACATGGGTAAAACAATGTGTTTTTTCTTAATCCTATTCTCAAATGGCTGAACTGTTTTGGCTGAAGTTTTCAATTCTAGCAAAGGCAGACACCTGACATAGAAAACTTCTATCCAAATGTTTAATGTTTGGCAAAATTATAAGCAATCGAAAACCGGGTCTTTTTAATGGGAAGTGTGGGGCAATCTTAATAAGTTGATGCTACCAGTCCTGCTTTAATATGATTATTGGTGAAGCTATGTGGCCATGTGTGGTGGAGTTGGGAAGCATGTTGGGGAAATTTGTGGGTTCTGAATGGGAATCCAAGAGGGTGAGTTGAGAGACCACACTCCATGCTACAGGAAGAATACAAATTTATGAAGCATTGCCAAGTGTGATTGTACAAGAAATAAAGAAAACTGAAAAACTTTGTGCAGGGAGGCAGAAAGATAGAGAAGAGGACAAGAGGTGTTGCAATTCAGGTCAATTTCAGTTCAAATTTCTTTATTGGCATGATAGGATATACAAGAACTGCCAAAGTATTGCTGCTTCAAATTCCCCAAAATCCCTTTTTTGTCAGAACCCTGTCGAGCCTCTGTAGACCATTAGCAATGCTATATGCATTTTTGTCAAAGAAATTTGAACTAGATACTACATTAAGTTCTCGCTGGTATAAAGATTTAGCCATCACCAAATATTGAAACACAGTTTTCTGTTAAACTAATTTGAGGCATTAAGTCAAGAGAAGTATATCTTGTATTGGATAATACTATCTGGAATATATATATAGGATGCAATATAAATTATTTAAATTAGGAACTGTTAGATTGATAAATACTGGCATTGTCAGGAAATGGGGTAGCATTTGATTCATGTGACATGGAGTTGCTCCAATACACCTCTACTCTGATATAACGCGGTAAAGCAGTGCTCCGGGCAAGTGGGGCTGCGCACTCCGGCGGATCAAAGCAAGTTTGTTATAACGCGGTTTCACCTATAACGCGGTAAGATTTTTTTGGCTCCCGAGGACAGCGTTATATCGGGGTAGAGGTGTATTTGATTCTGGGAAGTCAGGAGTAAAATTAACTTTTATATGCCATCTGACATTGTGCTTGAAGGAGAACATGCTATTCTCTGGTTAGTAGAGAACACTTGGAATCTTTATTTTTCCAAGAAACTGTAGCTATGCAGAACTCTGATAGTGGCTTAGAGACACTTTAGTATTAGAAATCAAAATCCAGGCAAGTGATTGAAGAATGGTATACAGATATATCTGCACTGTCTGAAATGGAGATGATGTCCTTCTGTAATAAAAATGATATAGATCAGTTCACTGACATAGGGACAGACTTTATGGAAATGGTGAAATAAGTTGGTGGGTGACTTTGTTCGAGTGCTGATCCTTATGTGTATTCCACAGTGGGTAAATATGTGCTCAATGGGTCTGACACAAGATTTTTCTAACAAGTAGTATCAGTTGGTCCACGCCAGTGTAGTTGTTTCCCTCATGCTTCATACCCCAGGTATAAGGAGTGGTGCAGACCAGCACCTTTCCAATTCCTTCTTACTGCCTCATGGCTTAAGTTGGAATCTTCTAGTGTCCAGAACTGATCTTCTTCAGTGTTTTTCTTGTAAATGTTTAAAAGTTTTATGTGTTTAGTTTATTTAGGCTATGTGTACACTTAAAATGTTACAGCCGCACTGCTGTAGCACTTCAGCGTAGACACTACAGCAATGGGCGGGGTTCTCTCATCACTGTAGGCAAACCACCTCCCTGAGGCGGTAGCTGGGGTGATGGAAGTGCTGTTTACATTTAACTATCTCTCTCGGGGTTCAGACCTCTTAGAGACCTAGCTATACCAATGTGTCTTTTCAGTGTAGACCAGTGCTTAGTTAAATCCCCACCCTGGGGAATTCTCTGATTCCTTGGGGCAGGATATAGATTATCCTCTGCCTTCCAGGGTTTAAGAGTTGCATCTCCTGCTCCATCTCCTGCTCCTTTTTGGTCAACGACAACCACCACTGCTGCCTCTACCGTCTTTGAGAAACGCATATCTCCACTAAGGCTATGTCTTCAATAGCATTTTTGTCGTTAAAACTTAAGTTGCTCAAGGGGTATGAAACACCCCCTCCCCCCAGACCGACATAGTGCTGTCTATACTGGCACTTATGTCAGTGGGTAAAAGCTCTCCTGCCGACATAGCTACTGCCACTCATTGGGGGTGGTTTAATTATGCCAACAGGAGAGCTCTCTCCCATCAGCATAGAGCAGCTACACAGGAGACCTCACAGAAGCGCAGCTGCAGAGGTACAGCTGTGCCCCTGTAAGGTCTCTAGCGTCGTTATTGCCTAAGTGCAGTATTTGCTGCTTCTTTCCCAGCTGAATGTGACCGGCGTGAGAACTCAGACTTTGGAAGCACCTAATGAGGCCTCAGTCAGATACAGTTTGGTGAGATGCCTCATACTTGAGCCTGAGACATCGGGGAGTGCACCTCATAGTTTGATGTCTGACTCAGGAATGGGCATGGTTCGAGTGAAGGGCCCTTAATCTCTGTATTCTCATGAAAGTAAGAGGCACTCTTGTAAACATAAGAGTTGATCCCCTTCCTAGATCTTCTAAGAGAAGATCTCTTCCCCCATCCAAGTCAAGTGAGTCTTGGCTGGATTCAAGGACTTAGATCCTCCTAGGTTTTGTGACTATGATCAAAAGGTGCAGAAGAACAAAGCTCTTTCAGCCATTCTTTGCATAATCAGCACCAACCTCAGTACTAAATAAAACAAAGCACCAAGAGTCGAAGGACTGCCAATCTTTGGTACCAACAATAACCATGCAGATGGAGGCTCCATCACTGGCAATACTGCCACATCCACAGTGGAAGAAACCACTGACTACCAAGAGTTTCTTTGCAATGGCACGGGGCAACGAGGTTCAGCTTCTAAGGCTCCAACATTCGACACCACTTCAGAGGATATCTTCATCCTCCCAGACTCACAAATCCCCTTGTTGTCTGCACCGACCCTCACCAGTGAGATTCTAACCCCAGGGAGAAGCTCATCTCCCATTCCATTCACTGGCAGCAGCTTCCCAATACGAGTCCTGATGGCAATGCCAATGGAACCGGATCCAACCTTTTCATCTTCTGGAGATCTGATGTTCCAGTGGATCCATCTTCCCCTCCACTAAGAGAGTTCAGTCTGGACAGAGGTTCAAGAGCCTCCTGTTTCCAGCCTTCTCCATCCAAGTGGGAAACGCCCCCTCCCCCCTTCAGGACCAATGCTACCCAAGGTAACCTACTTTTGACACTTCATGTTGGGGTCACTGGGGGGCCACATGACGTGTATGCACAAAAGCCTGAGTCTATGCAATCCCAAAGGGAATCCTATCACTCTCCCCTAAGTGATCAACCCGGGAGCCTCCTGAACCTATGGAGGAAGTCTAATTTGATCCACTTGTACCTCCAGTACTGACATGTCATCAGGTGATTGTTCCAGCCTGGCTTTCTCCTTCAGATTACCATAAACAGTTTGAATGACTAATTTGGGGTATAGCAGAAGAACTCCAAATCCCTTAGAATAGTCACGGGACTTGCAACACAGGCTCTTGGACATCTTACAACCTATACGGGTCTAGCCACTTCTGCCTGTATCCCTTAGAGGATGGAAAAGTGGTACTTGGTCCTGGCTAAGGGAGCAGACATCTTGTTCTCTCACCATGCCCCAAGGTTCCTATTCATCCAGGCAGCCATAGAAACATCCAGACAGTAACAGGCCAGGCTTTTATACCTCTTGGGGAGAAAGGTATTTACTACTCCTGGGGGAATTCTGCACCAAAAAATTAAAAATTCTGCACACAATATTTTAAAATTCTGCATATTTTATCTGTCTAAATAACACAATATAAACATGCCAATTTCAGTTATTTTGGTAATTTATTTCAAAATACCCATCAGCAAGTATGACTGCAACAATACAGAGACACCCCCCCACCCCCCCAAGAAAAGGTAAAGGTAATGTATTTTTAACGAATAGATTCCTTACTAGGCATATTAATACATAATTTTGAGTAATTCATTTATACTACAATACAAAAATGTATTTTCCTTTACCCTTCAGAAGCAGTGCAAAGGCTTGGGGGGAGTCATGGGTAACGGAGGAGCTGAGGGAGAGGGAAGGAGCCTGGGAGTGAACCTGGAGCGTTGTTGGGTGTGGGTGGGAGAAATATGGAACGGGTGTTTTTTTTGTTTGTTTTTTTTTGGTGGGTGGAGGGATTGTTGGGGAGTTGGGGAGCCTCCCCCATGCAGACCGTTGCTGACCCCAAACCTCTCCCGTTCAGTCTGCCCCCATCCCTGGGTATCCCTGCAACCCCCATCCCCAGGTGGTCCCATTCAGCCCCTGGCTCAAATAGCTGTCACCCAAATAGCTCCTGAGCCCATGCCCCCGCCCACCCCCCCCCCCCCCCCCCGCCCTTCGGTACCCTAGTATGTGATTTCCCCAGCAGCCCTGGGTGCCCCACTCTGTCCTAACCTGGTTCCATGGCTGGGTGCTGTGATGACATCTAACTGGGTGCTGGCAGCTGGGTGTTCTGGTGCCACAGTAGCCTCTGGTGGGTGAAAGGCAGAACTGTAGCACTTTGATGGAATATATTTTCTGCAGGTGTGAAAAAATTCTGCACCAGATATGAATTATGCACAGTGGTGTATAATTCCCCTAGGAGTAATTTGCTTCCACCAGCCTTCAATTTAGAATCTCCTACTATGAGGCCCTCCTTCCAAAATGATTATTTTTAAAAACTACTCCAAGTTCATGGACTTTAAAGAGAAGTTGTCCACTGATAAGGGCTTGAAATCAGGCCCTATCTTCCTTGAAGTCAGATTGGTGGCAAGAACCTTGCTACAAGCTGCTGTTTACTCTATTGATGCTGCTTTAGAGTCCATGTCGAGAGCTATAGTGATGTCCTAGGAATCTTGGCTACGCTCTTCAGGGCTTCCCAGGGAGATATAGGACACACTGCAGGACTTGCCCTTTGTCTTCTGGTGAAAAGGCAGATTTCATCAAACTAGCCTTTGCATTTGCTAATGGACTCCAGGGAAATCTTCCGCTCACTGGCCATATATACACACCAGCCCTGAAGAGGAAGTACTATAAACAACCTTACAGGCTGAAGTCCTTACAGCAGGTCTACTACCAATGCTCTTACAAGCCACATCACAAAAGGCAGAGGGTACAAAAATTCAGATACACTGCCCCATCTGCCTCTGCTGCAGCTACCCAACCTCCCCCTCCGACCAAAAGATGCTTTAAAGGGCTTGCAGCTCTCAAGCATCCAATCTAGTTTTGATGCCATCTCCACCTGATTCGCAGATCCACTTTGGTGGACACCTGACATGATGTCCCCACAATTGGAGGGCAGTAACAGATGGATGTTGGATGTTATCCACTCTGGATACACAATTGAGTTTCTCTCCCCTTCCCTCTTTAGAGTCCTCTCTTACAAGGACATCCTCCTTCATGAGGTGGAATCCTTCCTACACTGGGAAGCAATAGAGTGGGTACCCTTTCAGCATAAAGGAAAAGGGTTTTGCTCCAAATATTTTCTAGACCTCTAGACAGGAGGGTTCAGACCAGGCCTCATCCTGAAACAACTCAATATCCTTATTCGCAAGATAAAATGCTGCATGGTTTTGTTGGTATAGATTATACCATCCCTAGAAAGACACGTGGTTCACAGCTTTCAATATGAAAGACACACCTACTTTTACATAGATATTCAATTTTTCCACAGAAAATCACTATCAATACAGGGTACTTCCATTCGACCTTGCAGCTTCACCCAGAGTCTTCACTAACGTTTTCTGAAGTAGCTCCATACTTCAGATGGGACAGTTCCACCATCTTCATGTATCTAGATGACTGGCTTCTTACAGACACGACGTGCAAAAGTCATAGCATTGATCTCATTGCTGCTCCTTCTCCTAGCATTTCTGGGAGTCTCCGTGAACATAGAGAAGTCTATTCTGACTGTGACCCAAATTATAGACTTAATAGGGCTAAGATTTATCTCCCTATGGATAGATTCCATACGGACAGACGAATAGATCAAGTTATGCACAACCATTGGACATCAATCTGGATATGCCTTTCCCTCTTAGGTCACATAATGTCATGTATAGAATATTTGCTAGATTCTACCTCTGCTGCCTGCAGGCTTGGCTTTGAACAGTATATATCAGTGGTCTCCAACCTCTTTTTCACAAGATCACTTTTTGAACGCAGGATCTACCCTGCCCCTTCCTTGAGGCCCTGCAGAGGAGGGTGAAGGTTTGGGCTCTGGGAGACAGTTTGGTGCAGGAGGGAGCTCCAGACAGAGTGTTGGGGTATGGGAGGGGGTGTGAGGTGCAGGCTCTGGCTGGAGGTGCTTACCACAGGCGGCTCCTGGTCAGCGGTGCAGCGGGGCTCAGGCAGGCTGCTTCCCTGCCATGGCCCCATGCCGCTCCCGGAAGCAGCTGGCTGCTGGCACGTCTCTCCTCGGGGTGCGGCCTCGGGGTGGGAGGCTGCTCCGCGTGCTGCCCCCGCACCATCCCCGCTGCTCCCCTTGAACCCCACTGCACCGGATTGAGCTTGGCTCCTTGACTGATTTGCCTGGAGGGGCACTCGGGTGAGCTCAGAGGGACTCGGGGCCATTCGGTCAGAGGCAACTTTTAGTGGCCCGGAAATCACGATCGACTGGTAGAGACTCCAGGATCGACCAGTTGATCGCGATTGACGGGTTGGTGACCACTGGTATATATACTGAGTAAACCTAGCATAAACTCTGGAGTGACAATCCCCATCAGATAAGGATCTTCTGACCTAGTGGAAGGATCTGGCACAAGTGTGCATGGGCATTCCTTTCCTATCAGCTGCATCTGACAGAAGGATAATCCGAGATGCCTCTTTGTTAGGATGGGTGGCTCACATGGATGATCATATGGCAGAGAGCACTTGGATGCCTTGTGAAACAGGGGTCAACGTAAACCTCCTGGAACTTGGAGCCGTCTAAGAAGCATGAAGGGTATTCTTATCATTAATCCAATCTCACCACATTCTCATAATGTCAGACAATATCACAGCTGTATTGTACATAAACAGGGAGGAGTGAGATCCATTACCTTCAGTGTAGAAGTGATCAATCTATGGAACTGGTGTATCAAGAATCACATCACCCTATCAGCAGCATACCTCCCAGCAACCCAGAATTCACTGGCAGACAGCTTTAGCAGGCATTTTGTCAAGGACCACAAGTGGGAATTGCACAGTTCAGTGTTGAACAGCATCTTTTCTCAGTTGGGAATCTCTACCTGAGACCTGTTTGCCTGTCAGAAAAATAGGAAGTGCATCATATACTGTTCCAGGGGAGCTCTTGGCCAATTCTCTAGCAGCGATGCTCACCTACTTCCTTGGGCAGACTGCCTAAACTGTGTCTTTCCTCCTTAATTTACTGTTTCCTTGAGTATTATGGAACATTCAAAATGACAGCGCACAAGTCATTTTCATCATGCCCACGTGGCCCTGGCAGTTCTGGTTTCCAATTCTGCATGTCAGCCTGACTGCCCATCAGCATTTCTTCCTTCCCAGACCTCTTGACTCAAGAGACTGGCAAGATCAGACATCCCAACTCAGAAGCTCTTCACCTCATGGCTTGGTTATTTGGATGAGCATCTGATCTAGAATGTTCCAGTTCCCAGGACATGTAAGCTGTCCTTACTAGTAAGAGGAAGGACTCAAAAACCAAAAAAAAAATCAAAAACGTTACCTTGAAATATGGAAGCCCTTCTCTATCTGGGTCCAGCACTTCCACCTCTCCCGAGTAATCTGATATCCTGGATTACCCCTTTACCCTCAAGAAGTCAGGCCTTTCTCTTAGCTCAATACTTGTTCACCTGGCTGCAATCAGTGCATGTCACCTTCCATCAGATAGCTGACTTTACTCACCCAGTCACCTCCAGATCCTTATAGGGTTTAATTAGAATTTACCCACCAGTAATAAACCCAGCCTGTCAATGAGACCTTAATTTAGTGCTCTGAATACTTACCAAGTTACATTTTGAACACCTAGCACTACCTGTTTGATGTTTCACTCATTTATGAAGGTTGCCTTGTTGCCATCACCTCAGATGCGTACATGAGCTAGGGGCCCTAATGGCAGACCCTCCTAACGCTATACTTTATAAAGACAGGATCTCACTATGTCTATACCTGAAATTCACCCCTAAAGTAGTTTTGGAATTTTACATAAACCAGAGTATCCACTTAACTGTGTTCTTTCCCAAACCCCAACCTCTAGTATAGAAAGGAGACTTTATTTCCTTGACATGAAACAAGGTTCATCCTTTTACTTACAGAGAACAGAACAAATCAGTCATCTAGGGCTGTTTCTGGCATACATGAGTTCGAGGACAAACTTTCCTCCCAGAGGATCTCCAAGTGGATCTCTGGCTGCGTCGTCCTTTGTTATGAACTGGCACATCATCTCCCCCCACATGGGGTATGGGTTCACTCTGTAAGAGCACAGGCAGCTTCAGCAAAATCACTCCAAGAAGTATCTCTGCTTGACATTTGCCATCAGCAGTGTGGAGTTCCATCCACATATTCACAAGACATTATACGTTGGTCCAACTTTCCTTCACCTTTGCATCCTTTGGGACAACAGTTCTGAAAGCTGCTATACCACCTGCACCTTTTCACTCTCCTTATCTCTGTATTTCTACTGGAACATACATAGGCACCAGCCCTTGAAGGAAAGGACAGTTACTTACCTTTTGTAACTGGAGTTCATCAAGATATGTGGTCACTATCTATTCCACTACTCATCCTCTTTCCCCTCTGCTTCAGATTTTTCTCTGAATCACCATAAGAGGCACTGGAGACTTGAGTCTGCAGCACCCCTTTTACATTTGATATGGACTATGATGGGAACAACTACACAGGTGTGGACCAGTGAACACTACTTGCTAGTAATCTCTGGTCTTAAGCATGTGGAGTGCGTGCTTACCTGCAGTGGAATACAGATAAGGATCACACATTTCAAAGAACTCCAGTTACAAAGGGTAAGTAACTTCCCTTTCTTGTGCCCTCTCCCCTCCCTGTTTTTCCCTTTTTGTTTCTTCTCTTTTTATTGCCTTCTATATCACTTGTATTTCATGATAGTTTTATCATCTGTTTGGTAACTTCCACTGTAATGTTTGTTTTTTATTGAATTTTTAACATAAAATATGTAAAAAGATACTCTAATATCTTGTCTGATACAGTTCACCCAGGAAGGGAAAACATACTGTTTGGAGTCTGATACCTCTTTGTCAATTGTCAGCAGTGTCTGTTCCTTGTCTTGTAGCAGGTTGCTGCATATTGTGATGCCATCCACTGTTTCTGCATTAAAAATCATTTCCATGATTACTCCTGGGGGAATTCTGTGCCAAAAAATTAATAATTCTGTGTTCAAGATTTTAAAATTCTGCATATTTTATTTGTCAAAATAACACAATATAATCATGCCAGTTTCAATTACTTTGGTAATTTATTTAAAAATTCCTGTCAAATATGTCTGTAACAACAAAAATCAGGAAATTTTTTTGACAAATAGATTCCTTACTAGGCATATTAATACATAACTTTGAGTAACTCATTTAAACTACAATACAGAAATGTATTTTTTGCACCCATCATAAGCAGTGCAAAGGCTTATGTCAGGGTAAGGGAGGAGCTGAGGGAGAAGGAAGTAATTGCTGAGAGAGCCTGGGAGTGAACCTGGAGGGTTGTTGCATGTGGGTGGGAGAAATATGGAACAAGGTGGGGTTTTTTTGAGGGGGGATGGATTGTTAGGGAGTTGGGGAGCCACCCCATGTAGACCCTTGCTGACACCTAACTTCTCCCATTCAGTTAGATGCAACTCCCCCTGCCCCCATGTGTCCTTGTACCCCCACTCAGCCAACCCCCATCCCCATGTGGCTCTGCACTCCCTCTCGCATTCAGTCCCTGCCCCAGTCTCTCTCCCCACATTAGCCCTTTTGAATCCCAGTGTGTAACACCCCTTCCCCCCCCCCCCAGTAATCCTGTTTGCCCTGATATGTCTGTCCCCCCCTTCTTATATCCCATGCCTCCTTGCTTGGCCCTGCGGGCAGGGCACTGTGAGGAATGCATCCTTTCCTCCCTATGGGCTGCTGACTGCTACTGCTGGTGAGCCAGCTGCCTCTGTTCTGGTGCCACAGCAGTCCCTGGTGGGCAGAAGGCGTAACTTCAGCGCCTCTCCAGCAGAATGTATTTTCTGTGGAGAAATTTTGGGGGGGTGGAGAGGTGGGGGGTCATGAATTCTGTGCGTATGCAGTGGTGCAGAATTCCCCAGGAGTACAAGATAGTTTGGAGATAATTGCATCAGTAAGGGTTAGGGTTGTGCCCTGTTTTGTTGGAGCCTCTTGTTGATGTAGCAAATTTAGTATAGACAACTTAGAGGAATGGATTAATTTTCTATCTTAGTTTTAGTTTTATTAGGTTTTAAGACTTGCTTTATTTGAAGACAAGAACTAAGATGTTTTCATGTGATTATTCTTCCTTCTGTTACCCATTTAACATTCTCCTCCCATACCAACTTAAGGTGCTTGATGCAATTATTTTAAGTCTTTTTTGCTGTAACCTTCTTTCCTTCTCTGTACATTGGCCAAACCTTTCACTCTTGGCTTCCATTTTATAGTTTGTCCTCCCCAGTGTTGGTTCCTCCTTTGTTTTATCTGATATTTCTTGAAAGATAATTTCTTCTAGTTTCTATGAAAATCAAATAAAGCCAACATTTTCTTAGAGGGGCCAGTGTTTGAGTGCAATATCTTTTACATGTTTAATTTGAGGTTGGTAAGCAATCTTGTAGGAAGAGAGTATTTAGGAAACTGATGAGTCTTAGATTTATGGAGATATTTTGCAATATTTTTTTTGAACTGGTGTTTTTCTTCTAATTAAATCAGGAGAAGAACTACTGAGAATCTAGTTCTGCCTAATATGCAAATCTATTTTGTTCTGGGCCCTACAGAAACTCTAAAATATTAGACTTCTCATTGTCTTCTGGGACAATGTATCAGACCAGTATTACAAAGTGTCCTTAATTGAGAAGGGGAGAATGCTTCCATTCTAACACTCATGAACATTACTGTAACTGTTTCTATTTCAAGATTTCTATTGCAAACTCACGTTTTAATGCAGTATTCCCAAGTAAAAATCAGTTATTAATTATAGTTTGAAAAGGGTTTTCTAATGTTAGTGCATTACTTTGAGAAGTTACAATTCTGTACAACTTTCTGAAACGCTAATGTAGTAGTGACAGTGTTTTTTGGGATAGAATATTTTTGGATGTATTTTGAAGATTTTGCATGGAGTTCTTTTGAATGCTGTGTAGCAATAAAATTCCACATCCTACGTATCCCACATTTTTGATTTCCAATTAGAGGGCATTCATTCTCTTCTGTGAACTTCTCTTGGTGCTCTCCCACCCTACCAGAAAAAGATTTCTGTGCCTCATGTAGCTATCCTTTGGTTCATTCTTATTTTTCATTACGACACAACTTCTATAGCTGTCACTTATGTTAGAGCATTTCCAACATGGATTGACATTTCCACAGCCTCATGGGGTTTTCTGCAATGTCGAGAGGAATTAATATTTCCTAAATTTCCTGAGCACTTAGTGTTTGCTGACTTTTTCCTTTAATATATGTTAATATTTAAAAAAATCAAATCAGTAGCTACTAGCTAACAAGTCATTTCAATTGTGGAAGCTCTTGTGAAATTATTTCTTTATCCATTGGCTTAATTCTGTGGTATCATCTGGAGTTGCCAGTTTTTCTGGTTTTTAGAAAATATATTTCCTGTATGTGAACTGGAGCTCTTTCCATCACCAAAATTTTTCTGCTTGACAGGTTGTGAATACTTTTGGTACCAAACTCCCATTTAAACAATTGTGAAAGAAGTAATTACTCATAAGCTTTCCAAATTTCCATCAATGTGGAATTACTGATGTGTAAATATTTGCAGTATTGAGGCCCAAATTTTTCTTCATATAACTAGCTTCCAACAATATGGGATATTTACTTTTAAAATCTTACTTGGATTGGCATTTTTGCAGATCAGAAACTCATTTGTTTGGTGCAGTCTTCAGGGCTATCTCTTTGGGATAATGTATAAGCATTTTTTTCTTCAAAAAAAACCCCCCAAAACAATTATTCAAAGCTTGTACACTTTTTATATTCTACATCAGAAGTTGATTACCCTTTTTTGATGGGTGTGGCAGAAACTAGTCCCTCTAACTCTTCCATGCCTGCATTGGCTTTGCATTGCTAATACTAGTTTAAAACTTGGTTTTGTTAAAATAGTAATTAAATGTACCAGATACTAAGGAAGCAATGCAGTGAATAAAGAATGCTTTTTTACATAGTCCCTTTTCTGACCAAAGCTACACTTTTTATATACTAGTTGAATTCTGTTCATCAGATATTCTTCTGTTATGCCGGAGCTAGCTATTGTATGTACAAAACTCATGGCTTTGTCTATAAACTTGTTTTACTAAAGGAAAAAATGAGCTGCTTTATCAGAAACTGGTGCTCTTGGGTGTCCACTCCTTTAAACAGCTCAGTTGTCAAACTGATGGTTCTACTTCATTATTTTGACCTATGACAGAAGAATGAAGCCAGTCGATATTATTTCATATTCTCATTATGATCCTTCCAATAGAACTTGGGTGTTTGCTTTACCTAAAAAATAATTAGGTACTGCATTTTTAAAATCCTATTTTAATAAGTTTTATCCTTGTGTTCAAATCATTGGCTTTGATCTTGAATTAATTGAACTATTATGTTTATTAAAAAAAATAAAAACAAACAATTGAAAGTAGTTTTCCAGTGCTTTACCATGGTGACTTAACAAAAGATGAAAAAACACTACCATTCTGTATTATTGTTAATCTTTATAACTGTTATTTCATTTTATTACCACCTCTTGTGTTACTTGAGCGCTCATTTGATATACTGATAACACTGCTCAAAACTATTCTGAATCTGTTTCCGTGTTTCAGATATTGTAACTGGGGAAAGGAGGTGGAGGAAACTATTCAATCTGCTAATCAAACACCTGAAGTCTTTCCTCCAGAGAATTATAAGTGTCTGTCCTTGGAACTTCCAACCTGATTATTTGTGGTATTTTGCTTAATGTAGGCAGGTCTAAAGTGGAGTATGTATATTTTGTAGCCTTCTGTCATGGACTGAACAGTATTGGTGACTGCATTCATTAGCACTACATACAAAATATATTAATTTTCTTGTCAGGGTAAAAGGTAATGGAAAAACATTTGAAAATTAACCATATATTGAAACTGTTAAGAGTGCAGTGTGCTCTAGTCATTAGGGCACTGGACTGGGAATTGGGGATCTGGGTTCTGTACTTGATTTTTGACTTGTGTGACCTTGGGCAAATCATTGAACTTTTGCTTCCCTGTACAGAAAATGGGGATAATCTTCCTTTGTAAAGTGCTCTGAGGTCTACAGATGAAGTGCTGTATTCAAACTAAATAGTATTTTTACAAACCAAATACACAATGAGATCTGAATTTGCTCTCCGATAGGATGTTATACTGAAAAATCTGATATCTTCTATCCTGTGTCAAAGTAGAGATTAAAAAAACCTATCTAAAGAGCAGTTGAAACTTTCCCCCCTTACTATATTTAAAATTGGAGTAACAATCCAGGTCTTTATTTTATACTTGGGTTTTGTCTCTTAAACTTTTAGAAATTAAGAATTTTGTCATGCTGTGAGTGGTACTATGCAGTTTCTATTGAATTTAAACTTTCACTGTTTTAGTGTGAATGGAAGCTTTATCTTTTTGGTTTACCTTGTGGTAGACTGCATCCCTGGGACTTCAGGAACATTCTTAATTCTAGAATGATCTTGTGTTTCAGTCTCTTATGTGAGTAATATGTGATTATCAGGTTAGCATCTCCTTTTTAAAGTTGTAGAAATCTATATTAAAGTTTAATATCTAGATGCTAACTCAACCAGTGAAATGGAACTTGCCTTGCTTCCAAAAAAAAAATTGCATGCAAAATTCTAGCTTTATTATAGAAAGTAAAGTGCCTCAAAACAAAAGCTCTGAGTTAGTCTTTTCAACCATAATACTACTGGTGTAGATAAAACAATTACCATGGAGCGTTGACTGTTGCATAGTGCAGTTTAATGGGTTTGAAAGAAACTAAAGAAAGGTATAATGGACTTCTTACAGGTGCCATCATATTTAAAAATAAATATTTATATTTTTCTTTTATCAAAAGTTCTCATTTTTTGAATAGTCTTTTAGCTTTAAAAGACCAATTAAATGTACACTGACTCCTTTCCCTGCAAATACATCACAGAAATATTCGAACTTTCAAAAGTTCTATGGGTACGTTTTCCTTTCTTCCATTCCCAAACCAATCTCAGGTAGTCAGGAACAGCTGAAACAAGAAGGTCTCAGGCTTCCTAAAGCACCCTGCTGACTGGCACTGTTGACTTCCAATTCCAATGTATGAAGGCTCCTGACTTAGAAAAGCTTACGATATACCAAGGTGACCTAGTTCATCCAGTTTGCAATAGATTTTCATTTTGAAGATTTGTAGTAGGATTAGGCTTCCAGAAAGGTGGCTGCTAATCAGGATGTCATAGACCTACTTTAAAAATTGAGTCTTCTATAATTAGAACATAGAGGCCCCTTTTCTATTAGTGCCTAGTTTGTTATAAAGCCATTCAGCACTCCTACTTCTGTATAGATGGGGTGTATGTAGATGATCCTCAGTCTAAGCTTAAGTACAAGGTGATCTGTTGGCAGAAAGATCTTTTCCAAAAGGCAGACATAGTTGTCTGAACCTTCGCTATCGTGTTGCCAGGTTTCTGAAGGTTTCTTGCTGTCATTTCAGTTATCCATGCTTTCAGCCATCAACTTTGTAAGAAGAGTCAGTGAATCTGGAGTCTAAGGAATCTCCTCCATTTTCTCCCTGAAATGGACTACTCTTGGACCAGTTGAAAAATTAATATAAAAAGTTAATCCTTCTGTTCACTTAAATCAGTGTTCATGTACCCTCCCTCCTTCCTCAGACCAAAACAGGATGTTATGAAATTTTGCTGCAAAAGAATGTGGTAATGTGGAACAGCCCCTCCTTATTAAGAAAGAGGCCAAAATAATCCCCAATGGATTAGGTTATAAATTGGATTGGATTGACGTGGCTTATATCCTCAACAAAATACCTTCCTTAATAGGTGTTGAAGACCATTCTGCAAGAAGTGCCTTCTTCCTTGAGCTTATTAGTAGAACCTGTTCTCTGTTCATTCCTTTCTACGCTGCTTTTTGTTTTCATTGGCAGATGAGGCCTTTGACCACAGTATTCTATGGGCTGCCAGTTGAATGATCCTGGCTAGTGAATGATCTCAATAGAAAAGGAAAAGTGTTGTGTTGGGTTTTTTTTTTTTTTTTTTTTTTTTTAAACTAAGGTAATTTTTCTCATGGATGGGACAGCCACTATTCTAGATGATCCTGTTCTATGAAATTTGTTTAATTGGCTATTGATCTTTATCGGCTTTGGAAAAACTCTGCTTGTGAGATGCAACAATTTCTTGTGCCACCAAAGAAGGATATAAAACCAGGTTTTTGAGTGAATATAATTAGTTATAGCCAATGGGAAGGTTGACTTGTAGCTGAAGAATAACTCTCTTGTCTTGCTGTCTCATGGATTTAAAATTCTCTATTAAGATGAATTAACGAGTATAGGCAAAAATACTCCCTGCCCTAGTGTGGGAAGGGAGTAACAAGAGTGAAATGTAGATCATTAGTTGTACAGATGAAAAAATGCATTAGTGGAGATAGGTTCTCTTCTTCCTTTTGTTTGCTTTATCCCCCCCAATCCCATTTCTTTGCAGTTACCTTTATCCTTTTGAATATTCTTTTCGGAAGTAGGAGGAATTGCATTTATAAGTCCCCTCTCCACTTTCCCCATCCCTTATTTGGCTTAATTCCTGTCATTGCCACTTGAAAAGAAAAGCCTTAGGAAATGGGTGCTGCCATACTTTAATTGTGAAGCTGTGTGGGTAGGTGTCATGGAATATTATGCTTGCTTCATGCTGTTACCAAGGAAACAAAAGATGCAGATTCTATAAGATCTCTAGGGGTGAATGAAAAGGCAGTTTAGTCTCGGTGCATCATGTGCAGAGAGCAGAAGAAAAGTCTCGCTCCTTTGGTGAGTGGATTGAAGGGTTGAGTACTCACCCTAAAGTTTCTCAGTGCTCCTTCATGGAGAAGGAAAAAGGGGTCAACCTGCTTGACGGGGCTATTGAGTGGTGGCATCTTCAAATTTCTAAACCAACAATGGAGGTAAAATAACCCAAGGGTTATCACCACAGATACAGAAAAAACTGAATCTTATCATTCAACCTACAATTCTTTTCTTGATCCTGAATTTTTTCTCTTCCTACCTTATTTCAAGTATTGCAACCTTATATATTAGCTCAATAACAGTACTGGGCTCTAAATACATTTTGTTTCCTCCACCATATACAGGCTGCATTATTTTTAAATAACTATAATGACATACAGGACACAGTGTTTGGGAAATAGGTTTGCTACACACACAACATACCTGAGAAACTCAAAATCCAGGAAATGAAAAAGTAAGCCATGAAGAGTACCACCCATAAGCATGCACCTTACACTTGATCTTAGCTCATAGAGAGCCGAGAAGCGGCTACTGTATACCACATACCTCTACAATGAAGAGCATTGGGAACCTCTGTTAGATCTGCACTTAGACTTTTAGCTCCCTTTCTTTAGTTAGGCTGATTTGGGTTCTCAGTGACCTGCATCTGCACTGAAGCTCTCCTTTATGAAACAGGTAGAACATTGGCTCCCATCCTCAGCTTCAGCACTGCTCTGGCAACTTCCTTAAGAAAAGACTCCGATACTGTTCCTGTGAAGTCAATGACTCAGTTGACACCAACTAGGTCTATTTTCCAGTGCCATTTGCATTTGACTGTGCATGCTCTGGCACAGTCCTCAGGCTCCTTTAGTGTACGTCTTACATGTTGTTTTGACTGTGCTTTCCTGATGTACATTCTGCCTCTATCAGAGCTCAGACTCCAAGCAAAAATAAGAAAACAGGCACCATAGCTCTGATTCTGATGAGGCCCTGAAGAAAGAAGAAGCACCAGTGATCTGATGAAACCCTGGCGCTACCAGCACTCATGCTGCTTTTGGTACCCCACCGCTGGGCAGTAGATGTATGGGTGGGAATACAAAGGAAATCCCTGCTCCAACCCCACAGAAAGAAATGCTTTGTCCTTGCTCACTCTGGAACAGAAGTGATGACATTTGGTATCTTCCTCAGTAAACAGATGTATTGTGGTAGATCCGCATTGGCAGAATCTGTGTTGAACCACTGAGTCCTTAAGACTGTTTATGCTGGTGCCATTTCAGTCTGTTCAGGAGTCTCCCTTGAGTGTTCTTTTTCTTGGCAGATGTGGAACCATCTGGTGTATGTGATGATAAATTCACTACATCCAAACTTTACAGCTTTCTAATGCAACATTGGGGAATGAGCTCCCCCTTGCTTGTTTTACTAAAGTATGTTGGTGGTATCTGGTTGATGTATATCATCCTTGAGCGGGAGGGACTGAAAGATTGTAATGCCCAATGTATTGCTTGGAGATCTAAAATACTGATGTGTAATCTGGATTCCTGCTGATTCCAAAGACTTCTAACTTGTAAGTCTTGAAAGTGGAATCTCCAGCCATGGTTGAAGACCTCTGTAGTTACTACAGTCATTGGGATTGGAGAGTTAAAGGTGGTGCACAGTGGAAGTTGAGGTGTTGTAACCGTCATGATATGTAATTGCTTGTATTCGGAACTAATATGGACTTTTTATGAAACTTAGCCTGAAATTAAATAGTTCTTTATTTTTAATCAATCTGTATAAAAAAATGTAAAAGCCTTTTGTTATAGTTGTCTATAGGCATAGTTTCTGGCTTTTTTATGAAACAATTCTAAGTCAGACTTAATTCAAAATAAAACACTTGGGTGTGCTGTGTTACAGTAATTGGGATATAGTGCTGCCAAGATTCCTGATATTTAAAAATACCATGCACTTGTAGTGGTTTTTTATCCAAGGACCTCAATACTGTACAAGCAATAATTACACATGGTAAAATTTATGTGAGGGATAATTAGCCATTTTGCAGGTGCATAAAACTTAGACACATGGTAACTTAACCAGGATAATGCCAGAGTAAGAACCCAGGATCCTTGACTCCTTCATGTGTTCTAAGTATTAGAAAATGCTGCTTCAATCAAATGAAGGCTGGTTTGCTGAAACTCTACCTTCCATTGAACATAGAACATGCTAAATAAAAGCAGTGTCCGTTTTTTTCCTAGTGGTAGTTCCTCTGTGTGCCATAACTGTTTCCAGCAAGTAAAACTTAGCTTATTCATCCTTGCATGTATTTGTCCTTTGACTCCTGCTTTGGGCCAATACATGTGATATAGCTTTGCTTGTTTTTCCACCCTTTCCTAACTTCAGAGATTCAGCCTTGCAAGTGGTGGTAAAAACTTGGTTGGTCTATAGATATCTTGAATGAGGCCCAGTGTGACGGGTTCCCCCTGAAATTAGGGTACCACTGAGCCCTCTTACCCACCAGCCTGGGCTACCTCTCACCCTGTGCTGTGGTGACAAGCTGCAGACCCGCTTCCGGTTCTACATTTCCTCTAGTATTCACACAGGTAGGGACACACCCAGCTGCAGTTACATGCAGGCTCTCTGACCAGCTACTACATGAACCAACAATAAAAAGGCTACAGCCAAAATAACGACCAACTTCCCACCTTAGGCCCCCTTTCCCCCCTGGAGTATAAACCCAAAGTTATACCATCTTGCGCTGTACAGGGAACTGTACAGCATAAACTCAGAGTTTGCCCCCCCTCAATGTTGAGAGGAAATGCAACAGCCCCCTGAGCTAAGATTCCCAAGCACTTCACTCCAAACTTACTGGTTTAGATTAAAACATAAAATAAATTTAAGTGATTATAGGTGATAGCAAACAGATCAAAGCAGTGTCAAGTATGAGGGGGTTGCTGTGTTAGTCTGTATCCACAAAAACAACGAGGAGGCTGGTGGCACCTTAAAGACTAACAGATTTATTTGGGCATAAGCTTTTGTGAGTAAAAAGCCTACTGCTTCAGATGCGTCTGAAGAAGTGGGTTTTTTACCCACAAAAGCTTATGCCCAAATAGATCAAAGCAGATCACCTAGTAAATAAACAAGAATGCAAACTAAGCCTAAGATACTAGAAAGATAGGATATGAATTACCAAATTCTCTCACTGGCTGACGATTCTCAAGATACAAGCTGCACTTGCTTTACAGTGTAGAATCTGCAGGCTTTTTCATATACAGGCTAGCACTTCCCCCAGTTCAGTCTTTGTTCATCAGTTGTTTTCAGGAGTCCTCTTGTGTGGGGATTGAAGAACAGATGATGTCACTCCCTGCCTTATATAGCTTTAGAATAGGGCGGGAACCCTTTGTCCCAAACTCAGTTTGTGGAAAAACACTGATATCCCATGAAGGAGGCCAGAGTCATGTGGCCTGGTCATAGGCCCTTGCATACCTTGCTGAGTCATAGCAGCCATTACTTACAGGCTGTCTGGAGCATTCTTAGGAAGGCTCACCCAGTGATGGATAAGCTTCTCCTTAGGCCTATTGATTTCCCTAATGGCTCATTACCCTGAATAGGCCCTTCCCTATAAGCTGTCTAGACTGAAAGCATCTTGCCTAGTGGGTCTCACCCAGGTATAACTACATTTGAAATACAGATACATAGTCAATATTCCTAACTTTAGATACAAAAATGATACATGCAGGATCTGCGAATATGATTTGCTGAATATGGATTATCTTAACTTTTCCAATGACACCTCACATGACCTGTCTTATACAAAATGCATCATTATGCCATAATCGTATATCACTGAAGAATATAGGATGCAGTGTCATAGTGGGGATCAAAGATGAAGGTGGCAGGTTGGGCATGGAGGCTGGCTTGTGAGTATTACATTCTCTTATCCCACTGCAGACACCAGGATGATCAGTCTGTCCTTACTGAACCCTCTGCTGTGAGTATGAAACTCTTGCTAGGGGTGCCAGTTCCACCAGAGCAGAAGAGCGAGAGGTCCTTTGCTTCACTGTCAGTGTTGGCTTACTCATACAGGATATCTAGTTCGAACTGGAGGAAGTCCATGCTCAATGAAATTACTAGGCTTACTTTGGTTTTCTATTAGTGTGACAGCACCTTCTTCCTCAGGCCTCTCTCCAGAACCAGTAATAGGTGAAAGTAGTGTTTCAGTGCTTGAGTCTTAGATATCTCTTCTCCCTTATACCCTCATTACTTCCTAATGGAGCAAGTGATCAGTATGGTCCTATTAATCATTTTCTACATCCAAGTATTGTCCTTTTGAGGCTGAAAGTCTGTAAGAAACAAAGTTTAAAAAAACAACTTATTTTCCTCTTCTGAAGTGTGTGAATTGTCTGTCTTCTCAGAATGTCAGAAGAAATAGGATTCTCTCATGGCAGAGTGATAGGTGACATGCAGAAGTCACCTAACTTTCAGTTCCTCAATCCCTGGAGAATATAGTAGCCTCTAAAATGAAAGATACCTCTTGAGGTGGAGCAGGGGGAGTTTGTCTTAATTTGTTTAAAATTGTTAAATTCCATTTGTGGAACTGATCAGACTCTCTCACCCACCCACCCACCCACCCGCCCCCTCTTGTAAACTACAGTTTGGGATGCCATAAAGTCATACAGGTCAATCTTTAACACTAAATGGCAAGGCTCATTAAGTCTACAAACCTGTTTTATATAAGCTATTTGTGAAAGATAACCATATTCGCTTTGTCCTATAACAAGAAGGAATTTGTGGCTGTGGGGAACAGATATCCTATCTAGATCTCATGAAATACAGGAATCACTGAAGTTTCAGAAATTTTTTGGACACAGTTTTCAGGGCATCTGATTCAAGTCAGTTACATCTTCTATGTGAGAGAGGGGAAAAATCATTTTAGAATCTAAGTTCAGGAAAATTTTGGACATTCCAGTTTACACTGTTCCTGCTGAGTCTTCAAAGAACCAAACTTTGAAGATTCAACTTCCTACCAAAAACAGAGGCAAACTGAATTTCAAAGTCCTTTGCAATATTCAACAATAAAGGCCTGTTCATTTCTCTTGCCTGTTTGCAAGCTTAACTTTTTAATTTCTCCATTTTTTCTATATATTTATGCCATGTTATCAGTACAAGTTTTCTTAAACCTTCAATATTAGCTGTGTTATGGACAAACCTCTTCAAATTTCTCCAAGTCGTCAGTTGCATGATGCCAGATAATAGTGGGTTAGTGTTGGGTCCTCCCCCTCTGCCTCAGTGGGGGGTCACGCCGCCTCAATATGTCAGTGGGCGTTGCCCACAGACAGGGAATTAGCAAATGACTAAACAGTCCAAGGCTCTGGCTCTTAGGCAGGACAGAGTCCCAAACATTCCGAAAGTTTCTGACCCTCAAGCAGGGCAGGACAATGAGCAGTCGGTTGGTGTTGGGCCCCAGGCAGGGTAGAACAGCGGGGCAGTCTGTGAGCTCTGGCCCTTGTGCAGGGGCTGAGCAAACAAGAATTCTGTGAATTCTGGCCCTTAGGGAGGGACTGAGCAAATGAGCAGTCTATGAGCTTGGGTGTTTCTAGTGGGTTCCCACAGGGATCAGTTCTTAGCTCTACACTAGTCAACATTTTTATCAATTACATGGAAGAAAATGGGATTACTCACCAAGTTTGCAGATGACATGAAGATTGGGGAGTGGTAAAAAATGAATAAAACTTGTCATTGATATAGATCAATCTGAATCACTTGGTAAGCAGGGCACAAGCAAATACACTTTTCAATTCAATGAAGTGCAAGGTCACCAAGGAATGCAATGCAGGCTATGCATACAAAATGAGGGACTATTCTTGAAATCAGTGACACCAAAAAATACTTTGGGGTCCTGGTGGTAGGTAGACAGCTGAACATGAGCTCTTACTGTGATGCTGTGGCCAAAAGGGATGTATAAATAAGGGAATACTGAGAATGAGTAGACAGGTTATATTACTGCTGTACTTGGCACTGGTATGACTACCACCTTAGGCAGGGGCAGAGCAGCAATTAGTCTCATGACCCAGTCTCTCAAGCAGGGTGGGGGACCAAATAGTCTATGGGTTCAAGCCAGGCAGAGCACCGAACAGTCTATGGGCTCAGGAGGGGCTTTCTCTGATTTCTGAGGCAGGCAGAGCAGTAGGCAGCCTATTGCCTCATGTCTTGTTTCAGGTAGATGGCAGACTCACGCAGGCCTTTTGGCCTAAGGGTGGGGTGGCAAGGGGTAGGGGGACCCAAGCCCACCCTGCTCCACGGGGTCCCAGCCCAGGGCCCTAACAGTGGCAGAGTGTTCTGCCACTTGATCAGCGGAGATTCTGGCTGCAACACACTGACTGGGTTTCAGGGAGCACTGCAGCCAGACTGGAGTCAGCTGTCCCTGAGCCACTTGCTACTCTCCCCTTGGAGTGTACCTGGATTCATGGGGTCCTCCACTTCCCTGGGGTACATTGGAAGTGGCAGTCCCAGCCACTCCTCAATGCCTCGGTTTTGCTGGTGGCTCCAACAGCTCCAGCCAGTCTTTAGCGAGGTAAGAATCCTTCTCAGGTTCCAGCCCCTGGAGTGGGCAGAAGACATCTGTCTCTTCTGGGCGGTTCCAGCACAGCTGAGCTGCGGGGCTCCTCCTTTATACTTCCTGTCCCGTTCCTTAACTTCCAGTGGGAGGCCCAAGCTCAGTCTGACTCTGCTCACCAGGGTTCAAGGGGCGGTCCCTCCTCTGACTTAGTGGGAGGCCACTCTGCCACTACACTGCAGTTTTTTAGATGTAATTTTTTATATTTTAAGCTTTCACTTCAGGTACAAAGCCATTTTTCATGTGGAGTGTACTTTTTGTAGTATTTGCTAGGAATTTGGCAAATAATCAAAGCTTTAATGTTCTTGAGACCTTTTATCCCTTCCCTCTTAATTTCTTGTCTTATTTAATGCTTCAGGCTTCTTTGCTATAACGTATAAGTAAGTTTTGGTTTAATTTGATATACCCTTAATAGGAAGCCTAAATTCTCATAATTATTACAACCTACCTTTAATCAGACCTTAAGTGGTGGTAGTGTGGTGAAACTTGTATCATTTCTCTGGGTGCTGCCTGCCTTAAATGCTATCAGTTGCACTTCTATGAATATTAGCTTAACCATGCTCACTGATGCTAGTTACTTCTCTCAGTTCTTTAAAATGTTGTAATCTGCAACTTTATTTGTCTATAACAAGTCTGATCTCACACACACACACACACACACACTTTAAGACCCTTGCATACAGCCAGAGCAGTATAAATGAGATTTGGCCCCTTCAATATTATCTTTGACCAAATCCTACTAAAATTAAGACAACTGATCGCTTGCCTATGAATTTAGAGGAAAGGGCCGTAATGTCATTAGTCTAAACCTCCCCCCCTCCCAAAAACATAAAGTAGGACATTATCCTAATACTTTTCCTTCACGTAGCATGGCATTCTAGACTTCCTGGTTATAGCCTTGATATTAGCTCTTTTCCTGATTAATCCCAGAAAAACAAGGTTTTCCCATGCCAACTTCACTGTATGACACTTTCTCTATCTCTTGTACTTTTCAGTGGTGAACACAACTACAACCCACAAAGATTAAACAAACACTGACACATTCTTGCGCCTTCTTTGGCAGCTCTGCCCTGTAGTGTGAGAACTGCTGTAGAACACCCAGTATTAGCTCTCTCCCTATCTTATTGCATAAATGCAGATATTCTTGTACTTCTGCAGCATTGACCTCAAGACTTACAGCAGCCATATCTGCTACCATCGTGGACAGAGACAAAAAACAAGAGAAGGAAACCGGTCCAGAACAACTGGACCAATACCATATAGCCTTTCCCAAACACCCCTCAACTTTGTCACCTGTCAGGGAGACTCGGTCTCGGTTCGAGCACCTGATGACTTTCAGGATTTACTATCTCAATTAGCTGATACACCAGAATTTGAGACAACATTAACTGAAGCTAAGGCCTATAAGATTTTAGGTATCTTGTACTTCACTGATCCAGGTAGAATAGCCATGCCCTTATAAGGGCAACCTAAAGCCATCTGTAAAGTTCATGGCAGACTCCAGCTACTCTTGCCTCTATAGCAAAGAGAGTAGAGAAAAGATGCACAGGGCCATAAAAGAGCCTTGAGTAATCCTTTACTCACCCATTATCAGGAAGACCAGTAGCCCAAGAGGAAGCTAGTCAGTTGGCCCAGCGGGAGTGACTCCCAAGGATAAAGATCCTGAAAGGTTCACTTTCTTTGGTAAGAGAGCCCATTCTACCTCGCTTCAATTATGTATAGCAAATTACAAAACATTATTTGAAGTATGAATTGCTGACATGGGACAAGGTATTTCTCTTTTTCCACAAACTAGGGCTCAACAAACGTAGCTAGGGGCTACCGTTACCATCTTGAATCTGAGAAGGTGTATATATTTGATTGTCCTTCTCAGATAGATATAGCATGAAGGCTTCCCCCTTTTCTCTTTTTCCAGAATAAGGAAATATTAGGAGTAGAAATTTCTTCCTCTGAATTCCATAGACATCTCATCTATGGATCTAAGACAGATCAGGGAGACTCTCTCTTCTTTCAGTTGGTTCTTGTGAGAAAGGTTGAAAAGGAACAGGGAAGGAATGTGGGAAATGATGAAGGAGTGGAATTAGACAGAATACCCTTTAGAGATAAGTACCCATCTGTCAGTGGTTGAGGTTATTCCTGTCTAAGCTGATAAAACAGGGAAGATGACATCTGAAGGTCAGGTTCAGGGATGACTGTCTGGTTTGTTTGTGACTCTCAACTTTCATACCAAACCTGCTGTCTAGATGACTATACAGGAGGCTTGATGCCTAGCGAAGGTGGTGGTTTCCTCTGGGAGAAACCAGCCTTCTTTCTCAGAGGGTAATAGGTAAGGAGTAGGCAAGTGCTCTCTTCTTAACCTGGGGTTGGTATAACCTTTCTAAAGAAACTTCACTCTATTTTGACATTTATCTCTTGTATCAAAGCAAACTGGTCACTCAGTCTTGAGTTGTCTAAAACTCATGGGTCACATGCCAACTTGCACTTCCATGCTAGTGAGACTTCTAAGACCATTGCAAGGCTGGCTAAGATCAGTGTATGGAATGAGACTCAGACATGCTTAATGATCCTATTTCATATTCTGGCATCAATAAATTGATGGATAGACACTCAATGCACAAAGGGGTACTTCTTTCCCACTCTTTGTAGGTGAAAGACAGTGATCACAGATGTTTAAGGAATAAAATGTGGTGCACTCTTAAAATACTTTCAGATATAAGGAGTTTAGCATCAAGAGGCGATTCATGACTTCATTTAAATGTTGGAACTTGGGCAATCAGAAAGCCTATCACACACATTCTCACAGACCATGTGTCTGCAATGCATTAGGTAAAGAAACTAGGCAGGGCTCACTCATTGCTCCTGTGTTGCGAGGCCATCAAGTTTTGGAATTAGTGCCTGACACATGGGATAGCTCTGATAGCCCTTCACCTACTAGGGTTTCGGAAACACCCTAGCTGATCACAACGGGCAATCCGTAACCAATCACAAGTGTTCCCTCAGATCATCTGTCCTTATTCGAATGTGTCACTAGGGGTGTATTCTCATCATAGACTTATTTGCCAACAAAGAGAACACAGTGCCCAAAATTCTGGTCCAGAACACACGAGTTGAAGATCTGTAGAGGATGCTTTTCTCACATCCTGGAAACAGGACTTTCTGTTTGCTTCTCTACCCAAAATAATATGAAAAATACAGCACAGGCTATACCGAACTCCTTATTGGCCCAGCCAGTTCTGACGACAGATCTAATTCACATATCAGCTCAACCCCCCCGATTCACACTACCAGATTTCCCGGACATATCATTGAATCAGAATAAAATTTTCTACTCAGACTTGAAGTCATTACACCTCTCAACCTAGAAGTTGGTTGGTGAAGCGCCACAGATAGAGAATGTTCAGTGTAGGTTTGAGAGAGATTACTGCAGAGCAGACTTCCACAAAGAGAAATGGAAGAGATTCTCAATAAGGACTGCTTAGAACAATATTGATCTTCTGAAGGCTTCCATTCCCAAGATTCTTGACTACACACTATAGTAAAAGCTCTCACGACTCTCTAGTTCAATCAGGGTTCACCTTGCAACAATTTCAGCATGCCACCCTCCAGTTGAGTCATAATCTGTGTTTTCTTACCCTACTGTTCTGAAGCTCTTTAAAAGAATTTATCCACACTTGTCCAACAGGGAGCCAGCTGACTTCTTCCTAAGATCTCACTGTCTTAAAAGGTCTTCTGGAGCCCCTATTGCAAGTGCTCTCTTCACCAGCTTACTTTCAAGACAGTTTTTCTTGTGTCCATTACATCAACAAGAAGGATGTGACTCCCAAGCACTTGTGGCTGACTGTTCCCACTCTATAATCCACAGATAAAGTGGTGTTATGGTCTCCTAAATTTATTCCCAAAATTGTTTTTTAATTTTACCTAAATCAATCAATTATTTCCCCTATTTTCTTTCCAGAACCCCACTCCACTTGCGAAATAGCATGTTCTGGATGTGGCTAAGGCCTTATATTATCTGGCTAGACACTCATCTCCCTCAACATAGTTAAGGGACAAGCTATTCTGGCATAGAGAATATCTACATGCATTACACAGTGTATTTCTATCTGTTATTAAATGACGAGCATACTTTGTCTTGTCTTCTCTTCCACTCATTCTACTAGAGCACAGGCTTTTCCTAGAAGGAGATGTAATCAGGACATCTTTTTTGGGGAAAACAAAGTTCCAAACAGATCTTTGACCTCTAGGTTCCACATGCCCCAGAAACCCACTTTTTTGTTTGTTTTTGTATATGGGTAGGTGGAGGTCATCTTTAGCTAGAACAAGTGTGGACCTAATTTAGAATGCTGCTAAGCCTATGCTAGTCCCAGACTTTCATTTTAGCATACACTGTTAAGGAGTTCACTGAAGTTAAGCAGAAACTAATCCTACAAGATAAAACATTCAGCAGTGTTCATTTCCCGTCAAATTTTATGCTTAGACAATTCAAATGACTGAAGCTGGATACTTCAGTGTTGGCTTTTCTTGTCCATCTCATTGCAATTTAAAGTACAAAACCAAATTTCTTCAAACATGGCTTAAAAATAAAATTACACAGTTGAATTTTTTAAAAATTGATATAAAGCTCTTTAAAGCATTTAGTATTCTGAGGGCTCTAGCTTTGATTGAAAGGTTTACACATGGACTATAGCTGTGACTATATTTCATATAAAGTTGCTAATACTGTTTAAATTGCTCTAAAGGTATAGAGTGCTTTAAATAGTTGTTCGATATGCTGGGTTTCAGTAAGTGATGTCTCAAAGTGCAGTACCCAAATATTTCCTTCTTCCTTCAGGGAAAAAAAAATGTAGCGGGGGAGTTTAAGTGGAAAAAATTAGCGCTTAGTGTAACATCAATGTTGAGAAAACAAATGCTCAAGTTAGAATTTTCTAAAATTCAGGTAATTCCATGGCATCTTTTTTGTACAGAATAAAGCATATGTTGGCACTGAGCAATTCATAAATAATGTCTGAAATTTTATGTATCTTGTTAAATGTAAACCTTGGTTTATTAATGCCATAAGATAAAGGGTGGGCAACACAGCAAAGGAAAGGTATCAGCTTCCCTTTTAGGACAATGTCTTAAGATGTTATGGATAGCTTTATCCTGAAGTGAATTCTTGTTTTCAATAGATGTCCTCAGTCAATACTGATTAGTTTGGAGAACACTTTACCATTAGTTTTCCTCAGTGAACGAGATTATAACTCTGGAGGTTGTAGTAACCCTCTGCCTCATCCTTGTCTTGTTTAGATGCAACCGCATGTTGAATGACTTGATACTTCATGCTTATCGGGTGTTTAAATACTTGCAGGCCAACCAAATCTCCATCTACCATTCAGCCTAAAAATGAAAAACACCCCAAAACTGATAGCTCACTCCTCCCATGCAGTATTTGATTACTCATATAAGACAAGCTTTGTCACTCATGTCATTTTGCAAGGATAAAACCGGCACATGGTTGCTGTCACTCTGAGCAGGATCTGGTGACCTGTGATAGGGATGGATGTTGAGAGCTGCTAATCCTGTGATTATGCCCCTCTGTACCTGGTCATTTGGGATATTAATACATAGTTAATTTGCAGGAATTTATAAAATTAGATATCCATGAAGTCAGCAGTTGGTAGGCCTACCCTTTTGTGGAATAAGATGGAGGTTCTCTTTCTTAACAAAAGTATTTAGAGTAACCATTTATACACCTTGATTCTTTTAATCTCTGCCTATGGATTTATACATTTTCCAGAACCGGGTTTGCATGTCTCATTGTTCTTTAAATTGTTTTTTTTTTTTTTTTTTTAAAGATACCTACAGTTAAGTAATACCTTGGCAGTCATTTTATGTTCTGTGGTGGTTGATTTTAATTTTCTGACAGTTTTTTTGAAGGAATTTAAAGAAAAAAAATCTTTGAAATCTATTAATAGTTAGGGCATATTATGTATAGCATATTTACATGACTTGTAAATGTCCCAGTATTGTTTTACTTGTTGTCTGAATGTTTTAACAGCAATTAAGTCTTACTACAATCACCAAGTATTTTTTAAGGAAAAAGAATTCTAATATGTTATTTTAGTTATTTTGGATTAATTGTATTCTGTCTGCTTATGAAACGCTTTGGTATTCTAGTCTCCATGAATATTCAAAAGTGAATGATATTTAATGTATTTGCATATAATTCTTTTAAGCCTTAAAACAGAATGCTATGAAAGACTGTATTTTATATTTCTGGTCCCACAATTTATAATGATTGATTTAGCTATGGCTGTTGAATTGTATATTGACAGCTTTTCCATGCATAGGGTTTCTGAGGATTGGGAATAACTTTTGGGTATTACTGCTTGTTGGCGTGTGAGTGTCTTTCTTGTGACTATTTCAGCAGTTAGTGCATTGAGGGTATAGCGTGGGCATTGATTTGAGAACTCTGCTTCATCCAGAAGCCATAATATCCTCTCTCCTTTCCAGGAACTTCTAGTTCCAAGCAATGTAGGGAAAAATGTGTTGTTGTTTTGCTAGATTGGCCCAGGGAGTTGGAAAGTGGAGCCAGTGCTCTGTTTCTGCACTGGCACTGAACAGTGTGAGGGCTAGGCTATGGCCACACCCCCTTTACCCTGGTCATCAGAGCTGAACAGGCATTTGGGTAGTCTGTATTTGCATCCATTTTAAAGTAGTGGATATTCCAGTAAGTCTTGTACTCTGCCCTCTTCTCCCCTCCGCCCCCCGTGTCCCAGGTGAAACTGGCTACTTAGCCAGATTTTTTCTTGGGGCTTTTGCTCCAGTCTGGTTCCTTCCACCAGTATACCAGTCTTGGTAACTTTTGTGGAATAGAACCATGTTTGATATAAATATATTTTATATTACTCATCTCTTTTCTGTTGTGAAAACGGCATTTAAAATATTTTTGGAGTTAATTTTTTTTAAATGTATCTATCAATTATGCAGTATTGTAGCCATGTCAGTCCTAGGATATTGGTGAGACAAGGTGGAGGTAATATCTTTTATTGTACCAACTTCTGTTTGTGAGAGAGACAAGCTTTTAAACTATACAGAGCTCTTCCTCAGGTCTAGGCTGACCTGAGGCTGAAATTACACATTTATTTGAGGGCCTATCCCCACAGTAGTAGGCACTTTACAAACATCTAAGAGAGACAGTCTCTGTCGCAAAGAGCGTATGCATTAATTATACATACTCAGCTTTCTTTCTAGTGTCTCTTCCAGCAGTAGAGGTTTGTGCTTTAAAATCAAAATCTAGCCCAGACATAGAACTCAATCCTCCTAATTCACATGGATAAAAGTAAAGAAAGAGCATTGACTGTTGAAATATGAAAGCTGCCTTTTAATTAGCTAACATGCGCAAATACATTTGACACAAACTAATCTACCAAAAACTCATCAGCTGTATTGTGTCATTAGTGAATCTTGAATGTATAGATTAACAATAATAGATAATAGATATTTTTGACAACCAGGCTAGGAGTTTTAATATAACCAGTGTATCAAAAAACCAAACAAACCCTATTCTAGTCTTAAAATTCAATTAATTCTTTGTATACCTGTCTGAGTAGATAACTACTTTCTTTTTTCCCCCCTCTCTCTCTCTCTAGGAAATTTCAAAATAAAGCAGATGTTGAATCGTGCACTGGTATCTCAAGATTTTCCAAGTTACTCTGTTCTGTACGTGTTGGCAGGAATGTAAACCTAATGTTCTAGATTAATGCTGGAGGAATTGGCTAGAGGTGCAGTTAACAGGTAAGAACAAATTCTGCTGGTTTTGGGAAGGTAAGATGGAAAGGTAATCTGAAATCTTACCTTGGTGACTAAAGTAGCAATCTTTGTTGTTCAGCTGTTTCAACTTGAAATTGACTAAGGATTTATAATTTAGCATTTATTGAAATTTGTTCTGAGTTTAATTGATTTTCTCATTCTTAAATGTAGTCGTCAACATTTTAATGTACATTTAACATTCGTATCCTGGGTATATGTTGCGAACAGGTAGATCATTTCGGCTAGACGTATTTTTCTGATTAAAGGATAATTAAATTTTTGTAAAACTTTCAATGGAAAACATTTTTAGTAAGTGGAAAACTGTAATTAATCAGCACACTGGTATCACCTAATCCAGAATTGATGGGTTCTTGCTGTCCAGTAAAGATTGTCCTCTAGTGGCAACTAGTAAAAGCTCTTGAAACATCTTGGCATCGCCTGGCTGAGATCAGTTTACTGTTTCCTTTCTCTTAGTGTCTCTCTTGCCTTAAATGAGGCAGTTGTGGTGGCAGTACTGTCAAAGTTTCCTTTTTGACTCAGTTACAGAACCTCTGTAACTTTTTTGTTAACTATCCTTTGTAAGTATATTGTAGATTCAACTGCTGAAAAACCTCTGCAAAGAGAAAGGTATCTGAGGTGTTGCAGACTTCCCCAGGTCATTGTTGCAGGTTCTGGTTGCTTCATTTCTATTCATTGCTCTGACTGGCAGGTTGACACCTGTTGGCGAGGGTACGGATTCCTTTTCACCAGAAAGTGATTACATTCTCAACCAGAGTGTGGCATTAATATTTTTGACCCTGTTACTTGGTCTGGTTGCTGTGTTCCATAACATAGTATTTATCACTGTTTTTTACCACAAAGTATATGTGTTAAACCAGATGCTTCAGGACAGTATATTTATGCATTCTCAAATCATTTTTGGTAGCTTCCCTTTTAATATTGCAGCTGCAGTAATGTCGTCAGTGTGACTCTTTTTTTTTTTTTTTTTTTTTTTTAAAGTCCTTACTTTAGTTGCAGGTATCTTTGACAATATGAGAATTACATTTGAACAATAAAAGACTCAAAGTCAAATACACTTTAGCAGTCCATCCAGTGAAGGCCTATGGCATATATGATTGTGTAATTCATTGCCTTTCCAGTACAAGTCCCTATCGAGTTTTTATTTAAAAAATTATGTTCTTTAAAAAGATCAAAACTGTACTTTAAAAAATAGTTAAAGGCTGTGCCCTAAATCCAGAACCCTAGCATATAACTGGGTATGAAACAAAGTATCATTAAAATGGCCATACTTAGCACCGTGGAGGAATATCATCTGGACATGGTTCTTAACCACTGTAGATAAGCATTTAATCTAAGAAATACTGAAGATTGATTCTTGTACAGATAGCACTTCCAGATCATGACTAAAATATCAGTTAATTCTGTACTAATATTTATAGCCAATATTGGGATCTTTTTATCATGCTTTGATATTTACTACCTTTAAATGTTACTGGTAGAGCCAAAATCTGCAGGTCTTATTCATGTGACTGGTATCATTTAAGGCACCTGAGTAAAGTGAGCAGAACTTGACCTTTAATATGAGTCTGGTTAGCTTTATATGTAAGTCAGGAAAATAGGAAACAGAACAGGTGAACATTTTTCATGGAGTTAGACGAAATAATGAATTGCAGCCTCTTCCTTGTACAACTTCACACTCCAGCAGCAGAGCCTTATTTTATCCACGTGCTACACAAATAGCCCTGCTTTTTGGATAGCTTGCAGAAGTAAATGTGGGAGGGAAGCAAACTTGATTATTGGCTGTAGAAAATGTGATCTGGTACAGACAGATTCAAACACAAGGAATTTCTACAAGTCCTTTACCTCATGTGTAAATGGCACTTTCTCCCAGCTTTCACAGTGCCTGAATCAAGAAAACCTGTCTAAAGCTGAACCTAGGTATAAGGATGATGATGGTAAAAAGAGGAAGTGCTATAAAGAACTTTCCTCCTCTGTAATGTCTAGTACTGTTGGGTATCACTGCCTTCAGATTGCCAAATCATTCCACAGCCATGGGGTCTTCATGGAACATCGAACTGTTGTTGGATGCCCAAATACTCATGGAAGCCACAAATGCTCACTTTGATGTGCACCCCTTCCTATCTGGTTCAGACCTGGCCACAACAGTACATGCATTTGTGATTATGGGTCGATTGTTGCAATTTGTATCTGAGAATGAAGCCACGCACCTTGAAAAAGCTTCAACTAGTACAAAATACAGCAGCAGCCTGACTGCTTATCAACAGAGGTCATCTCAGTGCTGCATTTTTTGTATTGGCTCCCCACTGAAAGCAGAGTTTATTTCAAGGTCCATTTCAAAGCTGTCTGTGGTATTGGACCTAGCTACCTGAGATATTATCTCCAACTCTGAAACCGTGACTACTACAAGTGGGCTGTGTTGTTCCACTGGAATTGTGAAACTGTAAAATGATAGTGGTAGATTTGGGATTACAAGCATTAATTTTTACATGGATGAATTTGTTTCCTTTTAACTCTGAAAATCAGTTTGATTTATTGGACATCTATACTGTATATTTGTTAAATCAAATACTGTTAAGGTGAAAAATACACAAGGCACTCAAACAGTCTTAACTCTGCCCTATCATGATGAAATGCAATAATAATAATAAAGGCATTTTAGTGTTTGTGGCCCTAGATGTAAATTGATTTTTAAAGGCTTTTTTAGTAGTTTCTCTTCTGGCTTCACTACAGAGCAGATTAAGGTTGTTTGGGTGCCTTAACTATGCATTTACTAGGTTAATATGTTTTTCTTTTTAGTGTAACATTTAACTTTGTTTTTGCCATAATTATAACTTCCATGTAGCGTGTTTTATCTATAAATTACTGATGCACAGTCAACCATAGTTACATCTTAAAATTTGTCTGGGAATTTCTTTAACTTTTTTAAAAACTGGAGTCCCAAATACTAAACAGGAAACAGAGAGCTTCTATGCAATATTTCTGGTTTGGCATTCTGGAGCTCTCCATAGCAGCTCTGTTAAAATCATTGCTGAACCACGGATGACTACTGCACCCAAATCTGACAGCTCTGCACCTGATAGCTTGGTTGCTGCATGGTTGAATGCGGAGGAACAGGCATGCTCGGCCTGTGTTAAACAGGTATGGATGGGTAGCAGAAAGCCCTCCACCAGGGTGACTTACCTGGCTAAGTGAAAGTGGTTGGCATGTTGGGCGTTGGACCAAAATCTTTTGCCTGAACAGGCCTCACTCCAGTTGTTCCTAGACTACCTTCTGCACCTCAAACTCCATGGCCTGTCACTTTCATCAATCAGAGTCCACTTGGCAGCTGTTTCAGCCTTCCACCCTCCAGTTCAGGGCAGGTCACTCTTTGCTCATCACATGATGGTCCGGTTTCTAAAAGGTCTCGAGTGGCTCTATCCTCAAGTCCGTGACCCTGTCCCACCTTGGGACCTGAACCTTGTGCTGTCAAGGCTCCTGGGTCCTCCCTTTGAGCAGTTGGCTTCTTGTTCCCTCCTTCTTCTCTCGTGGAAAGTCTCCTTCCTGCTGGCAATAACATCAGCCTGTAGGGTCTCTGAAATCAGAGCCCTTACATCAGAGCTGCCCTACACAGTGTTCTCTAAGGACAAGGTTCAACTGCACCCAGCCTTTTTTCCCAAGGTAATTTCGCAGTTTCCTACTAACATGGATATATTTTTATCGGTCTTCTTTCCAAAACCTCATAAGTCAGATGAGGAGCATAGACTATATATACTCTCTGGATGTTAGGAGAATGCTAGCCTTTTATATTGACAGGACTAAACTGTTCTGTAAGTCGACGCAACACTTCATTGCAGTGGCGGACAGGATGAAGGCCTTCCTGTTTCTGCTCAGAGAATTTCTTCATGGATTACCGCCTGCATCAGGTTTTGCTACAAACAAGCAAAGATGCCACCGCCGGCAATCATAACCGCCCATTCGACCAGAGCGCAAGCCTCGTCAGCAGCCTTCCTGGCCCAGGTGCTGATTCAGGACATCTGCAGGACCGCTACCTGGTGATCCCATATGTTCACGTCCCATTACGTGATTACCCAGCAAGCCCTGGACGACGCTGGCTTTAGTAGAGCAGCATTGCAAGCCGCACAACCATGAATGCTGAGCCCACCTGTGGGGATACTGCTTGTGAGTCTTAGAATGGAATCGATGTGAGCAAGCACTCGAAGAAGAAATACTGTTACCTACCTTTTTTAACTGTTGTTCTTTGAGATGTGTTGCTCATGTCCATTCCATTAACTGTCCTCCTACCCCTTTCTCGGAGTTACTGGTATGAAGGAACAGAGAGGGCGTAGGGCTGGCGGCGCCTCATGTACTGGTGCATGAGCATGGGAATCCAGAGGGCACCAGAGCTGGCCCTACGGATACCACTAAGGCAAAAAATTCTGACAATGGAGCATGTGGGTGCGCACACACCTAAAATGGAATGGACCTGAGCAATATGTCCCGGGGGATAGCTCAGTGGTTTGAGCATTGGCCTGCTAAACCCAGGGTTGTGAGTTCAATCCTTGAGGAGGCCCTTAGGGATCTGGGGCAAAATCAGTACTTGGTCCTGCTAGTGAAGGTGGGGGCTGGACTCGATGACCTTTCAGGGTCCCTTCCAGTTCTAGGAGATAGGTATATCTCCATATATTATATTATTATTATACATCTCAAAGAACAGTTATGAAAGGTAGGTAATGGTTTTATTGGCTCTCAAGTTATCTATTGTCCTTATAATTAATAAGTGTGTATCTAATTGTTGTAATATCTTAGCCTGCACTCAAGAAATTAGGTTATAATTAAGCTATCTTTGAAAATTGCAGTTAATTTTAACTATGTGGAAAATAATGAAATGCCAGTGTTGTTCCATTGTTAAGGTCATTTAGGACAAAGAAAAGACTGGCATACAAGAAATTGTTTAAAGGACCATGTTTTTAATTAATTTAAAATATAAACTAATGGATTTACCTGCAGATTCAGACAATTGATTCTTCACTTGGAGTAAAATGTTGTAAATTTGGAAGGGTATACTGTATTTTTCAGATAAAACTAAAGTTGAATCCCTGCGTTACCTGCAAAATAGAATGCAACTTTAGCTATGCGATGACCAGCATTTCCGTAATATTTTTCTTATTATTGAACATGGGGATAAAACTTCTCCTTTTTGTAAAGCGCTATAGATAAGAAGTGATGTGTAAGAAGAAGGTTTAATTATTATCACCTAAAACATTGTGAATACTGCATGCCCACTTGTGTTATTTACCAGGTAACAGTACAGTAATTGGTGTGTAAAATCAAGTAATAGTTTTAAGTTCCTTGACTTGTTTTGCTCAGTTCAAATGCAAACAGTTGAATAGTATTCATTTTTCTATGTAGGCCTTAAGAATAAAGTGGAATGTGTTAATTGAATCTTTATAAACTTGTTAAAAACAAATCAAAAACTTGTGGTATATTGGTGCAGAGCATACTGTACTAGTTCCAGGCCAGGGATTTAAATGTTCATTTAGAGCCAAATGAAATGTATGTTTTCCTTCAGAAGAGTATTCTTTTCTATATTGCCTGCTACCCCCAAATAAAAATATCTAATAACCTGTACTGTATTGTGTGACAACGAGACTTCAGTTACTTTGGTTGTCACTTCCATCTTCAGTTTACAAAGCATAGAGTTTTTTCCTGTAGAAATGTCAGCCTTTTTTATAGTAGGAACACATGCACTTTGTAACTGGCACTGTTTATTTTTTTCCATAGCACTGACTTATTCAAAATTATTAGCCCATGGAATGAACTCTTCAGAGGAAAAGAATTATTCTTTCATAGCCTGTTCCCAAAAAGATTGAGACTGGGCTACCCTAATTATATTAAAAGATGGTTTGTTGCTGTAAATCATCAGGGCATTATTTTACTTCAGAATAGTTTATTTGAAACTCACAAGTTATCTGAAACTTACTATTTAATATATCAAAGATTTACTGTTAATACTAGCTTTTCAAACCTGTACCTGATGATTTAATTACACTTTTTGCCTTGCAGCAAAACATCCTATAAGCAGGTTTTATTTTCAGCCTCTTAACTCTGAACATATTTGGAAAGCAACATGCAGGTATTTTCTATAAACATAATGGAAAAGAATTGTTAACCTTCTTCCTCCCCCCACCCCTCCAAATACCTAAACTAAAAACCTCACCAAGAATATGCTGTAACTAAATAACGATAAACACTGCTCTACAGCCAAAATGCTTCTGAAATAAATGTAGTCAAACTTTACTAATTCTGGGTCACTGAGAACGAAAATGATGCTTAAAATTGTTGATTGGCTCTAGTTTTCAAGATATGCTATTGGGTCAGTATATACGACCCTTGACTTGGGAATGGCGGAGGATAAGTGAGTTATAAAGGGAAGGGATCTCAATTTAAACCAGAAATGACTCAAATACATCTTTGACTGGATCTATGAATAAATCTATGACTGGGTTGGACAGTACTTGCTTTTTAGGCAAAACAATGAATGATGCAATCTGAAGCTGGTATTGCGTCATACATGATATGAATTGCATCATGTTATTCCTAGAAGTCATGGATGATGCAATCATAACGAAGCTTACATCACTCTGCTGAACAAATTGCCCTATATCAGCTCTAGAAATCATACAGTGTCATGCTCTCTTATTTGTCAGTGTTTGATTTTGCAAAGGGACACATTTCTGTTTAGCCAAAGTGAGCAGAGATGCCTCGTACTTGTGTGAACAGTGCAGATAACTTCTGCTATGTTTGTGGTGAAGTGACTTTTGCATCACAAAAGCGCAGTAGAACCACTATGGTTAAGAAAGCCTATCACCTTTATTTTGGCTGCAAAATTGGAGATCAGGACAAGAGGTGGGCCCCACACATATGCTGCAACACTTGTGCAACAAATCTTCGCCAGTGGTTGAACAGGAAAAGGAAATCTATGCCTTTTGCAGTGCCAATGATTTGGAGAGAGCCAACAGATCATACCAGCTATACGCCCAGTACCCCACGGAGAAGGACTGCCGGTTCCTGATGCACCAGAATCATTCTCACTTGAGTCAGACGAGGAAGAGGATGAAACTTCTGGTCCTGAACCATCAATGTCCCAGGACCCACATTTTCTCCCAGCCTCCTCCTCTGAACCACACCTCATAACACAAGGTGAACTGAATGACCTTGTCAGGGATTTGGAACTACCCAAGAGTAAGGCAGAGCTGTTGGGCTCCAGACTACAGCAGTGGAATCCCCTGGCAGGTGATGTTAGGGTTTCCATGTTCCGTGACCGTCAAAAGGATCTTGTCCCATTCTTCTTCATGGAAGGTGATCTTGTAGCCTGCAACAACATCGATGGTGTGATGGCAGCCCTCAACATCGTTCACGATCCAGATGAGTGGAGACTGTTCATTGATTCATCCAAGACGAGTCTTAAAGCTGTTTTACTGCATAATGGCAATGTTTTGCCATCAAGTCCAGTTGGTCATGCAGTCCATATGAAGGAAACCTATGACAACATGAAACAGCTTTTGAGGTGCATAAACTATGACCAACATCAGTGGCAGCTTTGTGGCGATTTGAAGGTTGTTGCTCTCTTGCTTGGTCTGCAGACTGGATACACAAAGTACTGCTGTTTTCTCTGCGAATGGGATAGTCGTGCAAGAGATTCCCACTACCTCAAGAAAGATTGGCCACTCCGAGAGTCATTGGAGCCTGGGAGGAAAAGTGTTCAGCATCCACCACTTGTTGAATCAAGGAAGATTTTGTTACCACCCTTACACATCAAGCTGGGTCTGATGAAGAACTTTGTCAAGGCCATTGACAAAACACAAGCAGCTTTCAAGTGCCTCCGTGGAAAATTTCCAAGGTTAAGTGAAGCTAAGATAAAGGAAGGTGTCTTTGTTGGTCCTCAGATTCGTGAACTTCTTCGAGATGATGCATTTGACCATGCACTGCGTGGCAAGGAAAAGACAGCATGGAAAGCCTTCCAGTTAGTGGCAATAAATTTTCTCGGAAACAACAAGGCAGACAACTACAGGTTGTTGGTGGAAAACCTCCTCAAGGCATACAAAAGCCTTGGTTGCAACATGTCACTAAAGATACACTTTTTGCACTCTCATCTAGATTTTTTTCCACCGAACTGTGGAGCAGTGAGCAACGAGCACGGCGAGCGATTTCACCAGGACATTGCAACAATGGAGAAACGCTATCAGGGCAAATGGAGCCCATCAATGCTTGCAGACTATTGCTGGACAATGACAAGAGATGCTCCATTTAATGAATACAAGAGACAAGCCAAGAAGCGCCGAGTAGACACTGAATAGGACTAAACTATGTACATAATAGTTTTTTGCCTTTTGTTTCATAATAAATTTTATTTATATAACCCTTTTGCTGATTTTTAAAGTGTGACATAAACAGGACAGGTGAAATATTATCATGTAAAGCAACCATAAACACATGAAAAGACCTAGGTTTACAATTTATGATTAAAACTCTATCTACACAATATACATAGACATAAAATGTAAAAACTTAAATATCTTAGAAACAGTAGCCAATCAGTTGTTTTAATTGTCATATTTGAATTCAGCACATCAAAATACATAATAAATAGCACATTTTATCTCTGAAGCAGACGACTTCTCAAAAATTGTAGACAAAAAGTGTAATTGTTTCTCTGCCATAACATTATATAACTAGTAATTGGAGATAGGGATGGAGACTAATAATTTTGCTCTTCTTCGCTGCCTTTCAAAGATCTTGAAATATTTTACAAACATGATTTAAAGGACAGCTACAGTAGATGAAGTGTATAAACCCATCAACATTTGTGCAATACCAATGGTCCTGTATTTATCTTCGGAGTATGTCAAGTGACCAGAATGCATAATATTAAAAGAAAAAAATTCGGCCTGCATGGTGGCAAAAAGATTGGATAGCCTTACGTAAAAGAGCACATTATGAAGCATGGGAATGAAATAGAAAGATGACTTTCAGAGAAGCATGCAGTTAATAGGAAATAAGTATACAATATAAGTGTTATCTGTTAAGTATTTATATAGTTCCCCTCCCCCATCACCATAATGTCTGAGCACCTCAGTTAAAACATGAGATTATTTGGGAGCTGTGTCAATGTCAGAATTACTCAGTGGGTATCAAGGATCAGGATTTCTGGGCTCTGCTTCAGGCTGTTAATGGGAGTGGGGTCCATTGGTTACAAACAGCATAGCCAAGGACAGATTTGCCATATTCATTTTGAAATACAGTGGCAATGGATGATTTGAATCTGCCATATTAAAGACAAGGTTTTATTCCCAGCTGTGCTAGAGAAGTGACCTGCAATCTGTAACTTGCAACATCTGTATAATGGAGGAAATGCTTGCTTGTCTCCTAAGTAGAGGTTTGAGCTAGGGGCTGTGAAGTGTGCAGACCTACTAAATCAGTAGAAGAGTGAGGATTAGAACTTCATGGTCTCCTTCTGGCTCCTAGCCCAGCTTTCCTTTCATTAGGCCAAGAGGTGGCAGCTTCTGCTGTCTCGTTTGGAGCTCAAGCTCATTAGGGCTAAGGAGCATATTCAGTGCAAAAGGAATATTAAAAATTTTAGAAGCAAGCTTCTAACAAGATTTGAGTGTGTGCAAATGAGGATCCTCTTAAGCTTTTAAGCTAGCCAAGTATTGGTGGATCTTCATGGGGTCAACAAAAGGGACTCTGTCTGACATCAGAACTTACCCCCCTTGCCAAACCTTAAGTCCCCTCCCCAAACAGTGTAGTTGCTCTAGAGGTCTAAGAAATGGCTGGAAAAAAGTGAACATTGAACTTAAGGGAAAATAAACAGTTTTTTCAGTTTTGAAGATGGCTGTATTGTTTGCTGGAACAACCTCAAAAAAAAAAAATGTTTGGTTAAGCCTGAGAGAGGAAACATGCACAATTTCAGCCCACATTTGGCAAACTTACATTAGAAAGCTCCTGTTTTCTGTTATAAAGTGTTAAGCAACCTTAGCTATAGGCCTTGCTACCATCTTTGCCTTAAATACATTCTTGCACAAAATCCTAAATGCCTCCATGCGATAATCTAATAAATAGTATACCTCAAAATATTCGATATTAAAAAAATAACTTTTAGAATACACAATCCTGTATGTTTAAGAAACCAAGAGACAGACAGATTTGGGGAGAGGCGGGAATCGACAGTTACTTTTGACAAAATCAGTCCTTTTTTCCTTTAAGTAGAGAATGTCAGATAATTATTTCCTATGTACAAGTGTACTCTTATTCCTGTTTTCATCCTTTCTTAATGAGGAGTTCTCCATTTAAGAATTTAAATCCAAGCTTAATGGAAAAAAGACTCCAGAATCCTCATGAGATTTTTTTTTTTTTAAATCATGACCTTTGTCTTCCAACTGACTTACAATTCTTAAGAAGTTTAATCTTTTTGTTGCCATGCTGTATGTTTTCACAAAATTGTACAACTGGAAGGGACCTCGAGGGGTCATCTGGTCTAGTCCCCTGCACTCATGGCAGGACTATGTATTGTCTAGAGCATCCCTGGCAGGTGTTTTTTTTTTAACCTTAAAAATCTCCAATGATGGAGATTCCACAACCTCCATAGGCAATTTATTCCAGTGCTTAACCACCCTGACAGGAAGTTTTTCCTAATGTCCAGCCTAAACCACCCCTGCTGCAATTTAAGCCCATTGCATCTTGTCCTGTTCTGAGAGGTTAGGGAGAACAATTTTTCTCCCTCCTCCTTGTAACAACCTTTTATGTACTTTGTTATATCCCCTCAATCTTCTCTTCTCCAGACTAAAATAACCCAATTTTTTAAATCATCCCTTACAGGTAGGGCCCTACCAAATTCATGGTTCATTTTGGTCAATTTCACGGTCACAGGATTTTAAAAATTGTAAAATTCACTATTTCAGCTATTTAAATTGAAATTTCATGGTGCAATTGTAGTGACCCAAAATAGAGTTGTCTGGGGGTTGCGGTACTGCTACCCTTACTTCTGCGCTGCTACTGGCAGTAGTGCTGCCTTCAAAGCTGGGCAGCTGGAGATCAGCGACTGCTGGCCAGGAACCCAGCTCTGAAGGCTGTGATGCAGCCTTCAGAGCTAGGCCCTTGGTCAGCAACCACCACTCTGGCCGCCCAGCTCTGAAGGCAGCAGATGCAGAAGTAATGGTAGCAATTCCACAACCCCCCTAAAATAACCTTGCAGCCCCCCTGTAATGCCCTTTTGGTAAAATACCCCCTGCAGCCCCCCCAGTTTGAGAAATGCTGGGTTCCCCCCCCCCCCCCCGTGAAATCTGTATAGTATATGGTAAAAGCACACAAAAGACCAGATTTTACAGTCTGATGTGTTTTTCGTGGTCATGAATTTAGTAGGGCCCTGCTCATAGGTCATGTTTTCTAGACCTTTAATAATTTTTGTTGCTCTTCTTTGGACATTCTCCAGTTTGTTCACATCTTTCCTGAAATGTGGCGCCCAGAACTGGACACAATACTCCAGTTGAGGCCTAATCAGCGTGGAGTAGAGCAGAAGAATTACTTCTCGTGTCTTGCTTACAACACACCAGCTAATACATCCCAGAATGATGTTTGCTTTTTTTGCAACAGTGTTACACTGTTGACTCATATTTAGCTTGTGATCCACTATGACCCCCAGATCTCTTTCCAGCATATTCCTTCCTAGGAAGTCATTTCCCATTTTGTATGTATGCTACTGATTGTTCCTTCTTAAGTGGAGTACTGTCCTTATTGCATTTCATCCTGTTTATTTCAGGCCATTTGTCCAGTTTGTCCAGATCATTTTGACTTTTAATATTATCCTCCAAAGCCCTTGCAACCCCTCTTAGGTTTTTATCTGCAAACGTTGTAAGTGTGCTCTCTATGTCATTATCTAAATAAATGATTAAGATATTGACCGGAACTAGACCCAGAACTCATCCCTGTGGGACCCCACTTAATATGCCCTTCCAGCTTGACTGTGAACCACTGATAACTGGTTGGAAAACCTTTCCCAGAAAGAAGTTATGCACTCTCCTTATAGTAGCTCCATCTAGGTTGTATTTCCCTAGTTTATGAGAGGGTCATGCGAGACAGCATCAAAAGCCTTTCTAAAGTCAAGATATACCACATCTACCACTTTAGCCACAAGGCTTGTTACCCTCTCAAAAAAGCTATTAGGTTGGTGTAGCAAGTCGAGCACTCACCACTGCGGTGCCTCCTGCTGGTTATCCAGGAATTAGCTCAATTCCAGCCTCAGAACACCTCCTGCTGACTGATGTCTCGCCTGCCTCGGGTCCTTCCCAGACCCCGGTGCCCCTTTCCTTCCTTCACCCACAAACTGTAGGTCTCCCCTCCCAGGGGAACCCCCAACCCTCTAAGCCCAGCTTGCCTCAGTGGCTACTGCCAGTTGTCATCTAGCCCCCATTCTCCGGGGCACACTGCCGTCTGTAATGGCCACTCATCACTGTCGATGGGGGTTGGACCAGCTGCCTTTCCCTGCAGCCCCAGTATCTCCCTAGGCCTTTAACATGGCTTCAGCCTGGGGAGTTGCCAGGCTGGAACTCCCCAACTTCTCTTGCCCTTCCCCAGAATTGCTCTGCTTTGAGTACTCTGTGCTCCCCTGCAGCTAGGTCTTTCCCACTCCACGGCTGAAGTGAGACTGACCCAGCTCTGCCCTTAGCCCTTATATCAGGGCCAGCTGTGGCCTGATTGGATGTGGCCCCAGCTGTGGCCACTTCCCCAATCAGCCCAGCTTTTCCCCCAGAAGCGGGGTAACTGCCCCGCTACAGTTGGTTGAGCCTCCTGGCAGAGGACGGCACCCCCCTCACGGATCCGGAGATGTGCGAGAGGGCCAGGACCTTCTACGCAAACCTTTTCTCCCCTCATCTGACCGATCCTACCACTTGCAGAGTGCTCTGGGACGGACTCCCGACAGTCAGCATGGGCGACCGGGACCGGCTGGAGCTGCCTCTCTCTCTGGCCGAGTTCTCTGAAGCCCTCGGCCGCATGCCCACCAATAAATCTCCAGGCATGGACGGGCTGACCGTGGAGTTCTACCACGTGTTCTGGGCCATCCTCGGCCCGGACCTAGTCACCGTCTGGGCCGAGTCCTTGCAGAGCGGGGTCCTCCCTCTTTCATGCAGGCGAGCCGTGCTCGCCTTATTGCCGAAGAAGGGAGACCTCCGCGACTTATGGAATTGGCGTCCCGTCTCGCTCCTCTGCACGGACTACAAAATCTTAGCGAAGGCCATCTCGCTGCGGCTGGGGTCCATGCTGGAGGACATGATCCACCCAGACCAGACCTACATCGTCCCGGGCGGTACCATCTTTGATAACCTCTATCTGGTCCGGGATCTCTTGGAGCTTGGGTGTAGGGATGGTCTGTCGTTCGTCCTCCTGTCCCTGGGTCAGTAGAAGACGTTTGACAGGGTGGACCACGGGTATCTCCTGGGCACTCTGCGAGCGTTAGGCTTCGGATCCCAGTTTGTGGGTTTTCTCCAGGTGCTGTACACTTCCGCAGAGTGTCTGGTCAGGCTCAACTGGACCCTGACCGAGCCGGTCAGCTTTGGGTGGGGAGTGCGGCAGGGGTGCAGGTCCGCTGCTCTATCTCGATGTTTACCTCTCTGCCACGCATCCGTCTCCACCGGAGAACTGGCACGGTTTACAGGGCAGGGTGACGGAGCGGCTCCGGAAATGGACAGGACTACTCCGGTGCCTCTCCCTTCGAGGGAGGGCGCTGGTACTCAATCAACTAGTCCTGTCCATGCTCTGGTCCCGGCCCCGGGCTTCCTGGCCGACCTCCGGACGGCGATTCTGGAGTTCTTTTGGCCAGGACTGCACTGGGTTTCTGCAGGGGTCCTCCACCTGCCCCTGGAGGAGGGAGGGCAGGGCCTGAAGTGCCTATGCACTCAGGTCCATGTCTTCCGCCTCCAGGCCCTGCAGAGGCTCCTTTATGGTGCAGGTAGTCCGGCGTGGAGAGTACTGGCACACGTCTTCCTGCGCCGGTTCTGAGGGCTCCGATACGACCAGCAGCTCCTTTTTCTCGATCCGAGAGGTCTTCCGCGAGACCTCTCCAGGCTGCCGGTCTTCTACCAGGACCTCCTCTGGACCTGAAAACTGGTCTCAGCGACCAGGTCCGTGGTGGCCACCGAGGGGGCAGATCTCCTTGCGGAGCCCCTGCTACACAATCCCCAGCTCTGTGTGCAGGTGGCGGAGTCCCCCTCAGTGCGCCAGAAGTTGGTCCTGGCAGAAGTCACCAGAGTCGGAGATCTCCTGGATTATGACCGGGGAGACTGGCTGGATCTCCTGACGCTCGCTCGGCGCATGGGGCTCTCCAGGCCTTGTACTCTCCGGCACGTACTTCAGGAGGTGAGGGCTGCTTTGCCGCCTGCTGCTCGGGCCTACCTCGACCGGGTCCTGCACGAGGGCATGCCCTGCCCACCCTCCATCCCAGGCCATCCGGACCTTTTCATCGGGCCCCTGCCCCGTGGACCCAACCAGCCCCCCCACCCCTTCTCCGTGAGCCGGCTGCACGACTTGCAGCCGGTTCGTTTCCAGACCGCGCCAAGGAAACACCTCTACATGCTCGTGCTCCGCACCCTTCACTTCCTCACCCTCGTGTCCTGCTCCGACACAAAGTGGCGGGACCTCCTGCCACCTCTAGAGGGTGAGAAGCCCCGGTGGGCCAGCCTATACTCTACCCTGTTCCCAAGGCCCGCCGGGGATATCAGCTGGCAGCTCCTTCATGGGGCCGTGAGCACAGGCGTGTATTTGGCACGGTTTACCCGTCCCGGACACCTGCCCCTTCTGCGGCGTGAGGGAGACCCTGGCGCATGTTTACTTGGAGTGCGCCAGGTTGCAGGCCCTATACCGGCTCCTCACGAATATTCTGTTATGTTTCTGGCTGCACTTTTCCCCTCACCTCCTTCTCTATGCCCTCCCTATCTGTGGCCCCACAAAGTCACAGGACCTCCTGGTCAACCTTCTCTTGGCCCTGGCTAAAACGGCCATCTATCAAACCAGGGAGAGGAGGTTGGCCGATGGGACTCCTGTGACTGTGGGGCCTGTTTCCGATCCTCTGTCTTCACGTATCCGGGCAGAGTTCCTCTGGGCGGCATCCACTGGCTCCCTTGACGCCTTCGAGGAGCAGTGTGTGCTGTCCGGGGTTCTCTGCTCGGTGTCCCCGTCAGGTTCTCTTCTTCTGACCCTCTGACTGCACTCCTGTCCCAGTTATTTCCCCCGAAATCAGTTGGTTTTCCGGTCCTGTAGATCCTCCCCTTAGGCTGGGGGGAGAGGGGGCCTTTAGCAGTGGGCGGGCTTCTGCCCGCCCACTTCCCGGAACCCAATAGGTACAGTTGGTTGATACAATTTGTTCTTGACAAATCCATGCTGACTGTTACTTTTCATCTTATTATCTTCTAAGTATTTGCAAATTGCTTAATTATTTGCTCCCCTTCTGGGTACTGAAGTTAAGCTGACTGGTCTGTAATTCCCCAGGTTGTCCTTATTTCCTTTTTTATAGATGAGCACTCTATTTGCCATTTTTCAGTCCTCTGGAATCTCTCCTGTCTTCCATGACTTTTTGCCAATGCTAATTTTCATAAATTATATGATTGTAAGACTGAGAGGTATTCAAGCAGAAACAGAAAACATTGGGGTAAGAGTTTATTCTTTATAAAATTAAAGACAAGTGCTCAGTAGTTAGGAAAGAGCAGAAATTAAGGTTGTCTGAATCCTTTAATTTAACTGTTTATTTTATGCAATACAACTGCCTTTAATTACAAAATCACATCATTTTCTTCATGGGCCCCATTTTATTTATTGTATAACTGTTTCCAGTCTCTTTCTCCATTGAGAAAACTATATATTTTTGAATGGCCAGCTCCTGAGCACAAGAAGTTCACTAGCCATGTCAACTGTCTGGTTGACATACTTTCAATTGGGCCTGACTCAATACATCCACCATTTCCTCTGAAAAATGGCAGCTGAACAAACAAGCTCTTCAGGATGTTGCTGCACAGGGCCTATGTCAGGGGGACAACTTTGCCTTCTATTTCAATTCTCAGCTCCCCCTGTTTTTGTTTGACACTGAGATCCTCTATCCTTGGGAGGTGACTGCCTTCTTCAGCTCCCTCCTCCTAAGTTGAGTCTGAAAACCCTGTGAAGACAAAAAGGGAGTCATTGAATTAAGGTCACCGTAATAATTTAGTATTGGCCACAGAGACCATATTTCCTCAGCCTCCTCCCAGATGTCTCTAGATTCGCCCTGAATTTTACCTCAGTCTTTGGCAGACACCTTTTGCATCACAGACCTGTGTTGTGCCTCGATCCATTGTGTCTATCCCTAATGTGAAGTTTGATATTCAGTTATCCAGCAAATCTCATTTATTTTCTCTCTTTTCCTAGAAAGTATTCTGACATTAGAATTAGACAGAAAACAAAATGTCAGGTGCTTGGCTGCAGCAAAACAATGCATTTCATAGCAGAAATGTTGAATTTCATAGTATCTTGGGGAAAAATACAAAATTCTGCAGCCGTGGAATCATGGAACTCACATGTTCTTGATTTGAGATTAATGTGGCAGAGTTCACTTCTAAGCTAATTGTTTCAGGCTCTGCAGACTGTTTGGGCTTACTCAACTCATAGAATAGCAGGGTTGGAAGGGACCTCAGGAGGTCATCTAGTCCAACCCCCTGCACAAAGCAGGACCAATCCCCAGACAGATTTTTACCCCAGTTCCCTAAATGGCCCCCTCAAGGATTGAACTGACAACCCTGGGTTTAGCAGGCCAATGCTCAAACCACTGAGCTATCCCCCCCGTGCTTTCATGATTTTTCTCTTAACTGCAGGGTCTAGAAACATAATTTAAAAAATAAAAGTTGAGATATTTTGAGTGGTAAATTCAGTGGCTGTGGAATTGCAAAACACATGGGGTTGTCCATTTTAATGTTACTTTCCTCATTGCTTTCATCTTGGCTCTCTTCTCCTGATGAAGTTGTCTTCAGGAGCTCCCAGGGTCAGCGCACTCTTCCACATAAATCAAACTATTTTCCTTTTTATTTTTTCCTAAATCTTTCTAAATGTCTCACCCAGTCCATTAAATAGTACCTAGGTAGGATGTCTCCTTGTAGAGGCATTTTTTGTAGCTCGTAGCCATAAAAAGAAAAAAGTCAGTTTCCAAGGCTACCATTTTTTTTGCTGGTAACCATCTGGAGATCCTATACTGAGATCTAGAAGGTCTCCACTGTCAGGGATTCATGCTTCTTCCATCAGTTTGATGGCTACCTGTTTGATTCTGCCTAAACAAGGCCTTCTATAAGATCTGTAAAATGTTGTGATTTGGCATCTCTTCATATTTTCACTGAATGTTGTATACATGGGTATAGTAACATCAGCCTTCCATAACAACTGTAAGTGGGCTCACTTGCTGAAAGACTGCTTCCAGCTGGCATATGTGTGTGGCAAAATCCAATAGTTACAAGACAGGCAGAATTTCAGTTTATATATTTTCTCAGTTTATACATTTCTCTATAATTCTGTATCTTCACAGTTTATATATATTGAGTTTTTATTATTCAAGCCTGGATAGAAATTCCATGCTTGAATAATAAGAGTATAGCAGTAGGAATATACTACTGATCACCTGACCAGGATGGTGATGGTGACTGTGAAATGCTCAGAGAGATCTGAGCATTTCTGGCTATAAAACCAGAAAACCCAGTAATAATGTGGGATTTCAACTATACCCATATTGACTGGATAGATGTCACCTCAGGACGGAATGCAGAGATAAAATATCTAGACACTATTAATGACTACTTCATGGAGCAGCTAGTCCTGGAACCCTAATGGAGGAGGCAGTTCTTGATTTAGTCCTAAGTGGTGGAGTACAGCGCCTTGTCCAAAAGATGAATATAGTGAGAACCGCTCGGTAGTAGCAACCATAATGTAACTAAATGTAACATCTGTGTAGGGCAGAAAATATGAAAGAAATCCATCACACTAGCATTTAACTTCAAAAAGAGAAATTCTACAAAAATGAGGACGCTAGTTAAATAGAAATTAAAAGGAACACTCACAAGAATGAAGTGCCTACAAGCTGCATGGAAACTTTTTAAAAACACTGTAATAGAGACTCAAACTAAATGTATACCCCAAATTAATTAAAACAGTAAGATGACCAAAAAATGTCACCATGGCTCAACAGAGTAAAATAGGTGGTTAGAAGCCAAAGGGCATCCTTTTAAAAATTGGAAGTCAAATGCTACTGAGGAAAATAGAAAGGAGCATATACTGTAGCAAGTCAAGTGGATTCTTTGCTTCAGTCTTCACGGCTGAGGATGTTAGGGAGATTCCCAAACCTGACCTGGCTTTTGTAGGTGACAAATCTGAGGAACTGTCACGGATTGAAGTGTCACGAGAGGAGGTTTTGGAATTAATTGATAAATTTAACATTAACAAGTCACCGGGACCAGATGGCATTCACCCAAGAGTTCTGAAAGAACTCAAATGTGAAGTTGCGGAACTGTTAACTAAGGTTTGTAACCTGTCCTTTAAATCAGCTTCTGTACCCAATGACTGGAAGTTAGCTAATGTAACGCCAATATTTAAAAAGGGCTCTAGAGGTGATCCCGGCAATTACAGACCGGTAAGTCTAACGTCTGTACCAGGCAAATTAGTCGAAACAATAGTTAAGAATAAAATTGTCCGACACATAGAAAAACATAAATAGTCAACATGGTTTCTCTAAAGGGAAATTGTGTCTTACTAATCTATTAGAATTCTTTGAAGGGGTCAACAAACATGTGGACAAGGGGGATCCAGTGGACATAGTGTACTTAGATTTCCAGAAAGGCTTTGACAAGGTCCCTCACCAAAGGCTCTTATGTAAATTAAGCTGCCATGGGATAAAAGGGAAGGTCCTTTCATGGATTGAGAACTGGTTAAAAGACAGGGAACAAAGGGTAGGAATTAATGGTAAATTCTCAGAATGGAGAGGGGTAACTAGTGGTGTTCCCCAAGGGTCAGTCCTCGGACCCTTATTCAACTTATTCATAAATGATCTGGAGAAAGGGGTAAACAGTGAGGTGGCAAAGTTTGCAGATGATACTAAACTGCTAAAGATAGTTAAGACCAAAGCAGACTGTGAAGAACTTCAAAAAGATCTCACAAAACTAAGTGATTGGGCAACAAAATGGCAAATGAAATTTAATGTGGATAAATGTAAAGTAATGCACATTGGAAAAAATAACCCCAACTATACATACAATATGATGGGGGCTAATTTAGCTACAACAAGTCAGGAAAAAGATCTTGGAGTCATCGTGGATAGTTCTCTGAAAATGTCCATGCAGTGTGCAGAGGCAGTCAAAAAAGCAAACAGGATGTTAGGAATCATTAAAAAGGGGATAGAGAATAAGACTGAGAATATATTATTGCCCTTATATAAATTGATGGTATGCCCTCATCTCGAATACTGCGTACAGATGTGGTCTCCTCATCTCAAAAAATATATACTGGCACTAGAAAAGGTTCAGAAAAGGGCAACTAAAATGATTAAGGGTTTGGAACGGGTCCCATATGAGGAGAGATTAAAGAGGCTAGGACTCTTCAGCTTGGAAAAGAGGAGACTAAGGGGGGATATGATAGAGGTATATAAAATCATGAGTGATGTGGAGAAAGTGGATAAGGAAAAGTTATTTACTTATTCCCATAATACAAGAACTAGGGGTCATCAAATGAAATTAATAGGCAGCAGGTTTAAAACAAATAAAAGGAAGTTCTTCTTCACGCAGCGCACAGTCAACTTGTGGAACTCCTTACCTGAGGAGGTTGTGAAGGCTAGGACTATAACAGAGTTTAAAAAAGAACTGGATAAATTCATGGTGGTTAAGTCCATTAATGGCTATTAGCCAGGACAGGTAAGGAATGGTGTCCCTAGTCTCTGTCTGTCAGAGGATGGAGATGGATGGCAGGAGAGAGATCACTTGATCATTGCCTGTTAGGTTCACTCCCTCTGGGGCACCTGGCATTGGCCACTGTCGGTAGACAGGATACTGGGCTAGATGGACCTTTGGTCTGACCCGGTACGGCCTTTCTTATGTTCTTAAGTGTAAAACTATAATTAGGCAGGCCAAAATACTTGACGAACAGCTAGCAAAAGACATGAAAACTAACAGCAAAAAAAAGTTTTTAAGTACATCAGATGCAGGAATCCTGCCAAACAATTGAGACTGGATGACTGGATGGATCACTTGATAATTGCTCTGTTCTGTTCATTCCCTCTGAAGCATCTGGCACTGACCACTTGATAAGAAAACCCATTTCCACAGGTCCTGGGAAATTTGGTTGGTTAGTTTCTTTTTATTATGGAGTCTAATTTAAAGATTCAAAACAAAAACATCTCCGTGGGGAAAATAAAAAAATTAAGACTATCTCGATCAGACAGCTTCCTGAGATGTCAGTTCTTTGGCTCAGTTGGAATGAGTTGCTCTGTGTGTTTTTACAGTATTGAGCAGCTGTGTTATAATTGAAAATCAGACACTATTTCAGATAAGAATAGAAACATGATGATGTAGACAGGCTGAGCAAAACACTGCACTGATATGTCACACTAATTTGCAAGTTACAAGTAATATGAGGTTTACAATCTCAATATCTGTTTATCCAATTTCCTTGTTTATGATATGCTAGTTAATAGCTTTTATATATGAGGGCCATTGTATTATGTCTACAAGGAGTAACAGTAAATATGACATGCTGATCCCTGTATCACTTGTTTTTATGTAAAGTTGAATTGCATGCTGTCGTTGTGCTTTATGCCAAAGACTTTTGAATTGACAGCGCATACCTGCATTTTAGAAGCTGGTGGTACTCTTGGGACTTCGGGCATGTGAGGAATTACTGGAGGCTGTTTGAAATTATGGGATAAATGTATTAGCTGCCTGTTTCTGCTCAAATAACCTGTGGTGAAATAATTAAGTGTTTGGCATTTTAAATTGTCAACTTCAGTTAACACCCCATTAGAATGAATGGGGCAGTTTCATAGCTGTTGTTCTTTGAATGCTTGCTCATGTCCATTCTAATGTAGGTGTGTGCTCACCTGGAGCACCGCTGCCAGAAAGTTTTTCCTTCAGTGGTATCTGTTGGGTTGACTCTGGTGCCCCCTGGAGTTGCACTCTCAAAGCGCCGGTATAAAGAGCCCTGCCAACCCACCGCCCCCTCAGTTCCTTCTTACCCCCTGTCCTGTGATGGTCACTGAAACTACAACTCATTCTTGCTTCTGCAAGTACTCCTCAGTGGACTTTTCTCTGTCTTATTGTATATAGTTGATTTTAGGAATTAAGTTTTCAGTTATTAGTATATAGTTAGGAGTTAGTGACCCTCACTAGGCAGGGTTAACTCTGCCCAGCACCGGGGCATGCCTCGGTCTCTGAGATTTAAGCCTTGTGAGTCCTGTCACAAATTTATGCCTGTGAGTGACCCCCATTCAAGCTGCGTCAAGTGTCTGGAGGAAGCTCACATGCAGGAGCGGTGCAAGATCTGTAGGGACTTCAAGCCCCTCACCAAAAAGGTTAGAGATGCTAGACTCCAATCTATCCTCATGCAAGAAGCACTCCAACCTCCCTCGGAGCCGGGTCACTCAGAGTCAGCACCAAGTACTTCAGCCTCAGTAAGGAGCACCCCAGGTACACTTTGGGATATCCGATGTCGTTCAGCATCTCCGGCACTGAGGCAAGACACACCGACTGCATCTAAGGAACCTCAGCACCATCAAACATCCCCGTTGTCTAAGAAAGATGCGCTGATGAGAGATCCTAGTCACCATTCACCATAGGAAGACCGACAGAGGCCGATCTCCATACTGAGGTTGGCGGGGCAGAGGGATATTGCTAGGGTGTGACCTGCGTTGGGCCACCCTGTGGCACCAACAACCTGCGCCACGCCATTGATTCGGGTCCTCTGATGGGAGCCATTGAGTTCAGTGCTGATAGACTTGCCACCACGAGAGAGCACTGGAGTCCCACTAATCTGCCGGTACTGTCAATGCCAGAGCCATTCGCGGCAGTGAGGGACTTACTCATTCTACTGGTACTGCTGTCCCTGTTCTTACAGGAGCTCTCATTGGCGGCACTAACAGGAAAGATTTCTGGGGGCTGGAGGCCTCAGATAGTTTCAAAGGGGAAACCAGCTGTGATGGCACAGCCCCTGTTCCCTCCTTCCTGGCACCAGTCGGCACGGCTCTACCCTGGTCTCGGGAGGGATCCTTGGAGGCGGAGTCTTATGTCTCGTTGAGGAGCTGGCACCACCATTCCAACCGGCGCTATCCCGCTATGAACTCAAGCCAGGAGATCCCACCTGCAGCGTGGCCACTGGGGCAGTGGCAGTTCCTCATACTTTCTGGAACCCTGGGCTTTTCTATCGCAGCCAGGTTCCCATTTCAGGACTGGAATGCTTCAGAGCCCAGACTGCTTCCACCACCAGAACACTGATATCTTGGCAGCAACGGGCTCTGTGAGAGTGGCGTTGCCCCTGAGTGATGCCATCAGGGATCCCATAAGAGTGTTGTGGCAGACCCCAGCATCCTTCAGCTGACAGCTAAGAAAACTGAAAGAAAATATTTTGTTCTGGCTAAGGGGTTAGCGTTCCTATACACTCACGCACCACTGGGCTCTGGTGGTGTTGATGGCAAACGGGAGGGAAAGGAAGGGCCAGCAGGGACCGACATCCAAGGCCAAGGATGCTAAAAAGTGAAACCTTTTGGGGAGGAAGTGCTATTTGAAAGGAGGTCTCCAGCTCAGGATCGCCAATCAGTAGGCACTCCTGAGCAGGTGCCATTTCAACTCCTGGGACTCTATGCTGAAATTTAAGGAGTTGCTTCCTCAGGAGTCCAGACAAGAATTTGTGGCTCTCATTGAAGTAGGCAAGTCTGTGGCAAAGGCGTCCATACAGGCAGCCCTGGATGCGGCAAACTTGGCAGCCTGATCCATGGCTTTGGCTATGACTATGCTGAGAAGCTCATAGCTTCAATCCTCGCACTTGCTATATGAGGTCCAGCAAACTTTACATGACCTCCCTTTTGAGGGTACGTTGCTCTTTCCTAAGCAGATGGACCCCAAACTGCACAGTTTGAAGGACTCAAGGGCCACAATTAAGTCCTTAGGCCTTCATACTCCGGCCCCCGCGAGGAAGCACTAAAGGCAACAACCGATGGCTCGCTTCTTCCTGCCACCTCCTCGACAGGACTATAGCAGGAGGAGGAGCAAGGGCTACAGGATGAGGGCTCCACCACAGACTTTGTCTGTATCTGTGCCTGCACTCCCCCAGATACTCGGCGGAGTCAAAGCAGGCTTTTGGGACACTCGGGGATGATGTGCCAGGACAGTTTGTGGATCCAAATTCCCCAGTTTTGTGGATCGGCTGTCCCACTTCTATTGGACGTGGGCCCATCATACCTCAGACTGATGACTGCTACGCATGATTGCGCTGGGATACACCCTTCAGTTTTGTTGTTCCCCTCCTTCCCAGTCCCCCTCCCTCTTCAGGAACCCTTCTCACAAGCAACTTCTAGCCTAAGAGGTGCAGTTGCTCCTAAGGGTGGACGCAGTGGAGGAGGTTCCACTGGAGCTAAGGGGCGGGGTGATCTCCTGCTATTTCTTAATCCCAAAAGCCAGTGATGGTTTCAGACCGAATCTGCACTTGTGAAACCTCAACAAATTAATGAAGAAGCTGAAGTTCCACGTGGTCTCTTTGGCCTCCATCATTCCCTCCTTGGATCCAGGGGACTGGTATGCCGCCCTTAACTTGAAGGACACTTATTTCCAGATTGCAATCTTTCAGGGACACAGAAGGGTCCTCAGATTGGTCGTGAACCATGTGCACTATCAATTTACGGTGCCCCCATTCAGTCTATCGGCAGCCTCTCAGGTGTTCACAAAGTGCATGGCAGTCATCGCAGCCTTCCTGAGGAAACAAGGGGTTCAGGTTTATCCGTACCTCAACGACCGCCTGGTCAGAGGGAGGTCCAGACTTCAGGTAGCAAAAGATGTGACATTAATACAGTTGACCTTCCAGGACTTAGGTCTTCTCATAAATGCACAGAAGTCCACTTTCTCCCTGGTCCAGAGGATAGAATTAATTGGGGCCATTCTGGACTCATTACAGGCCAGAGCTTCTGTCCAGAAGCATGCTTCCAAGCAGTAAAGAGACTTATAGAAAGTATCAGGAATCACCCTGTCGCCACTTCGAGAAATTGCTCACAGCTCCTGGGACACATGGCATCATATACCTATGTGGTTCAGCATGCGAGACTTTGTCTCAGACCTCTCCAGGCGTGGCTGGCATTGGTATACTCGCCACGCCGACATCCTCAGACTTGGTCATACAGTTCCCCCATCTGTGATTACTTCCCTCAAATTACTTCCCAGCTAGTGGGAGCTCACTTGGGGTCCCTAAAAACTCAGGGCCTCTGGTCCCTGGAAGAGCTCTTGTTACACATCAACATCACAGAGCTCAGGCCTGCCAGGAGTTCCAATCCCATGTAGCGGGCAGGTGCATGTCAGTCCTTACAGACAACAGCCATTTTCTAGATCAACAGGCAGGGCGAAGCATGCTCTTCTCACCTGTGCCAGGAGGCACTTCCCTTATGGGAATTTTGCATGGCCCACTTTATTCACGTCAAGGCCTCCAACTCATGGCCTGGAAGCTCCATGGCTGAACCCCTTGGAGCTCGCATGCTCTGAACCAGTTCAAGAAGTTTTTTTTAGGAAGCAGAAAGCCGTCCACTAGAGCTACATACGTGGCAAAGTGGAAAAGGTCCTTGATCTGGTCGGTGCAGAAAGGTGTCTCACCCATGGGGTCATCAGTGCCATTCTGGACTACTTGCTACACCTGAAGCAGCAATGGCTATCGGTGTAGTCGATTAGAGTCCACCTGGCTGCAGTTTCGGCGTTTCACCCATGGGTAAACGGCCTGTCTGTCTTTACAAACTCTATCTGTAGTTGTTGTCTCAAGGGGTTTGACAGACTGTATCCCCAGGTACAACAAGTAATCCCACCCTGGGATCTCAACCTGGTATTGTTATGGCTCCTGGGTCCCCCATTTGAGCCATTGGCAACGTGTTCTCCACTCTACTTGTCCTGGAATGTGGCCTTCCTTGTGGCTATTATGTCAGCCAGAAGGGTCTCGGAGATTAAGACCCTTATTTCAGAGCCTCCATATACAGTATTCTTCAAGGACAATGCACCCTCACCCAGCCTTCCTCCCAAAGGTGGTTTCACAATTCCATAGTAACCAGGACATATTCCTTCCAGTCTTCTATCTGAAACCACATGCCAGAAACAGGAGCAGCGACTTCATTCCCTGGATGTCAGACATGCACTTGCCTTCTACGTAGAAAGGACTAAATCATTTTGGAGAACTTCTTAATTCTTTGTGGTAGTTGCAGACAGGATGAAGGGTCTCATAGCCTCAGCCCAGAGAATTTCATCGTGGATCATTTCCTGTATCCACACATGCACCTGATGAAGGTCCCCGCTCCTGCCTGAGGGTGCATTCTACAAAGGCCTAAGCATCTTCACCTGCATTCATGGCACAGGTTCCTATCCAGGACATCTGTAGAGCAGCAACGTGGTCTTCAGTCCACACTTTTGTGTCTCACTATGCCGTCAGTCAGCAGACTGGAGATGATGCTGGGTTTGGCAGAGTGGTGCTACAGTCTGCTTGTCAATGAACTCCAAACCCTCCCCCACAACTGATTGGGAGTCACCTACATTGGAATGGACATTAGCAACACACCTCGAAGAACAACAGTTACAGAAGGTTAGTAACCATTTTTTCATACTGTCTTCATATTCAGGAAGACATCATTGTGTTGATTACATGTTTGTAGTTATTTTCACAGCCATAGTAGAAACATTCATTTTAAAAAGTGAAAGCTTAGATTCTGGAGCACATATTTTGTGACAAGGGATTGATTTCTCTTGAAATTGCACAGCTGAGGAGTACACAGCCTTGTGTATACAATAGTAGAACGCATGCCTGCTTAAATAAAACAATGTTTTTCCTCCTTGTTCATATCAAACCATTCCCTTTCACTTTTTAATAGCCACTCAAAGGAAAGGAATTTACTATGTATAAAGTTTAGACTACCTCATCAATCATTGCTCTACATCAAAGAGGATTAATCTGTGAGAGGATTTGCTGAGAATTTCTACATTGTATAACAAAACCTGATAATTAACTTTTCATAAAACACGAATTTTGCCAGTCTGATGATAGTAGAAGGTTGAAAATTGTGTTAGTGTCTTGAAGTCAAGTTGGAAAAAGAGCATTACTATTAATATTACATGCAGAAAACTGTTAAGAGACCATTAATGTTGCAAAGTCAAGCACTCAAAAATTAGGAAACTCAGAATTAATTAATTCTGCCTTGTTTTATATATATATATTGCTTAGCATCACAAAAAAGTCTGACTCAGCCTGGGATATAATCCCTGCTCTCCTGAATCCAAGTCTAGCACTTAGTTGTAAGAGAACATTTTCTCAGCTTGCAAATGTCTCATTCATCATTCATTCTGTGCACTGAATAATGGGGTTCTGCAGAGCAAATTATATTTGGTAATTACAGACTGTATCATAATGCATATGCCAAAATGGAGATATGTTAGTTACACAAGGAACATTAATGGAGTTAGAACCATATAGATCCCACCGCATGTGTCATTAGCAGTGTTAGTACCCAGTACCTTTAAGTTCCTGGCACAAATTCTTAGAACTTGAGCTAAAATAGTAATTGGTAGCAGCAATAAGCAGTTGTCTTCTATGTGGGAGGGCCTACCATTGGAAGGGAATGCAAAACCCACTTTAATGGCTTACACAACTATTTGCTAGACAGTGGAACAGTGTTGGCAATCAGAATTCTATTTCAGGCTCCAGGGGACAATGGACTGGAGGATAGAGCAGTGGTTATAGACAGAACATCTAAATCCACAGGTTTGGCATGTTCATTCTGAAAGGCAGTTTGGTTAAATGGGCCTTTCATATTAGAGCTCTAGGTTTTTATCCAGTTGTGCCAGTACTCGTTTTGTGCAATCTGTTATCCCATCTGTAAAATGGGGGTGAATGATGATTGTTTGTGTCTTGAGAGGACTATGAATGAGCCTTGTTCAATAATAAGACATGTGAAGGGCACAATTAGTTCTTGTTAGTGGAAGAGTTGAAACTAAACTTCATGGTTGCCTCCTAGATTCTAATCCAGTGCTTTTCAGCCAAAGGTTATTTTTCAGCTACTGCTTTGCCTCTCTACAATACCGGGTCATGTAAGGAACTCCATGAGGAAAGAAAAACATGTTCAATGTTCAGAGAGTTCCAAGGGAGTCAGAAGTTCAAAGATTTTAGCAGCCAACCTCGAACCAGCTTTATTAAGCATGTAACAAATGGAAAATTTTCAGGGCCTTAATTGGCCAAATCCGGATAAAATTTTATGGGGCCATCTCTTGAGCCCCAAGACTTTTCTTGTGCCAAATTGCAGGCTTTTGCTCCTAAGTATGGCATTTCTAGATCTCTTCAGAATGTCTGGAAATAAATTAATGTTGGAAAAACTGCCTATTTCCCCCTAAATTTATAGTTGAAAACGATTGCACCATTTTTGCTGATGGCAAAAACAAACATAGCATGGGGCATGGGTCACTTGCTGGAGGATTCTCTGTACCTTGAAGTCTTTAAACCACAAGTTGAGGACTTCAGTAGCTCAGACATAGGTCAGGGGTTTGTTACAGGAGTGGGTGGTTGAGATTCTGTGGCCTGCGTTGTGCAGGAGGTCAGACTAGAAGATCATAATGGTCCCTTCTGACCTTAAAGTCTATGAGTCATAGAAACTTTCAGCCTGAAATGTTAGTTTGACAAAGTTGTAAGCAATTGAAAACAAGGAATTTTACTGGAAAATGTTAGGAAAGCACAACTATATTATATAACTATAACTATTGCTACCTGCTCTGCCTATAATGCAGGATCAAACTAGATGGATCTTCTGTGGTTTTGTCTTTACAATTAATACACACAAAACTTAGTTGTGAACCAGTTGCATACACCACATACCTGACAAACCCTCAAATGAGAAGAAATTAAAAGTTAAGTCATGTGAACAATTCATATCCTCTACTTCTCTACCGACAAGTGCATAGCTTATTGTTACCACAACTACCATGCACTGGAACTTTAACTCTGTCTCCTGTTTGTCCTTCTGCACACACCCATCTACCAGATTTTCCTTCCCAATACTAGTGTAATAGTGGCTGTTTGGTGGTGGCAGTGGCTGTGTTATGAAAGGGTAGTTGAGTGGGTGAATTACAGAAAGGCAATTAAAGAGATTGATGGAAGACTGGTTTTGCTAGAGGAGCAGAGCAGGGTTGTGGCTATGTGATCTATAGCTGGGGAGATAGGAAAGTGCACATGTTGCTGGATGAAAGAGTGAAGAGTGTGTAGTGTAATATGGCTTAACTTTTAATGTCCATAATTTCATCAATTTGTGTCAGGTATGTTTAGGGGAAGCAACACTACTTGCTTCCAAACAAAGGGTTTTGAGAGTGTTGTTTTTTTTTTAATTGTGCACAACTGCAGGTGGGGACGGGGGTATAGGAGTGCAGCTGTTGATAGAATATTTTATCCATTAGCAGCCGGCCATAAATCCCTCTGTTTGTAGCATAACATCTGACAGAAAAGTGACATTCCTAATGAAGAAGGTCTTGTGTATGCCTAATCCATTTATCAATTGGATTTGGGTTTGCCCTCCCAAAATCCAGCAGGCTTATGTGTGCATATAATCTTTCAGTAATACTATGAATTACAGCTACAAATTATGCTAAATCCCATATTAACAAAAGAAAATCCTGCCTGTTGGACCAGATGTGCTCAGTATCCACCTTTATCAAGTTTTGTGTAGCTAGACAAAGTTGTTTTTTTTCGTTTTGTCCCGTCCCCCCCCCTGAGCTACTGGTCAACAGTGAAAAGTAGGACTTCAAGAAAAAAAAATTCAATCAGAACCCAAATACAAAGACTTATTAAAAAAAAATGTGAAGAGAAACCAAATAAAATCTACATAGAAAATTCAAAGGGCATAGAAACTAAAGCACAACCTAAACTATGCAGTTACTACCAGTTGCAGTTGCTGCCATCATATCAAGTGTTGGTACCTTGGTCTTTGTACACATTAAGGTGTGATTTGCTGCATATCATGGGGAGTTTAGTCTTGTTGTAAATTGAATAATGCAGGCATAGACTTGTGAGTAATTCATTTCCTTCTAACAAAGTAGAGGTGTTATTGGAAAATACTGTTGAGAAAATGTTCTGGGTTACTGGTAGCTTGTTGCGGTTAGAGACTATGTGATGTTCCGAATGATTTACACCTCACTGAGCCACTCTCCTCATGACTTCAGTTATCAGGAGGTTAGTGCATGGAAGAGAGGTTTCTAATATCAGCCAGCCTGCCTTTAAGGATGAGCACCTCACTAGTGCTGCGTAGTCAAATCTCTATCCACTGGAATAATCATCCATTTTAGGACCTGCTGGCGTCAGAGATTCCAAGCCTAGAAGATACCGTTGTGATCATCTAGGCCAGGGGTCGGCAACGTTCGGCACGCGGCTCGCCAGAGTAAGCACCCTAGCGGGCCGGGCCAGTTTATTTACCTGCTGACGCGGCAGGTTCGGCCGATCGCAGCCCCCACTCGCTGTGGTTCGCTGTCCCAGGCCAATGGGGGCGGCGGGAAGCGGCGCGGGCCGAGGGATGTGCTGGCCACGGCTTCCCGCCACCCCCATTGGCCCGGGACGGCGAACCGCGGCGAGTGGGGGCCGCCATCGGCCGAACCTGCTGCGTCAGCAGGTAGATAAACTGGCCCGGCCCGCTAGGGTGCTTACCCTGGCGAGCCGCGTGCCGAACGTTGCCGACCCCTGATCTAGGCTGACCTCCTGTTTAACACAGACAATAGAACTTCCCCAAAATAATTGCTAGAGTTTATTTTTAGAAAAACATCCAATCTGGATTTAAAAATTGTCAGTCATGGAGAATCCACCACAATTCATGGTAAATTTTTCAAACAGCTAATTATTCTCACTTACAAATTTACACCTTATTTTCAATCAGAATTTATCTAGCTTTGACTTCCAGCCATTGGATCATGTTATGTCTTTCTCTGCTATTTTGAAGAGCCCATTATTAAATATTTCTTCCCCATGTAGATAATTATAGACTGTAATCAAGTCACGCTTTAACCTTCTCTTTGTTAGACTCGGAGCTCAATCTATTTAGCTTATCATTATAAGGGATGTTTTCTAATCGATTAATCAGTCTCATGTCTCTTCTCTGCATCTTCTCCAATTTATCAACATCCTTCTTGAATTGTGGACATCCAGAACTGGACACTGTATTCCAGCAGTGCTCACACCAGTGGCAAATACAGAGGGTAAGATAACCTCCTTACTCCTACTCAAGATTTACCTATTGTGGCAAAGCTCCGTCCTTGTCTCTGTGGGTCCTGCGCTTCCTGGCAGATTTCGCTAGCCTCAGAGGCTCACTGTGACCCTCCACGTAGCCCTTTCTCTCTAGAGGCAAGGGTCGTAGCCTACTGAGCCATCATAAGCCAGCAAGGGACGTGAGGAGAAGCTACTCTCCCTTGCAGTCTCTGTTGTCTCCCAGTCTCAGTGATTAATTCAGGGGGAGGGAAGGGGGGAGCCCAGGCCCACCCTCTACTCCAGGCTCCAGCCCAGGGACCCTAATAGTATCAGCTATGGTAGCTGACTTTTTGGAAACAGGACGCATACAATTCCCTGGGCCACTTCTCCACAGCAGCCCCCACTTCCTCAGTGTCTACTTCACCCTTACCTCAGGGCCTCCTTCCTTGTGCCTGAGATGGTTTGTACTACTCTGTTTCTCCAACAGTGCAGCCTCCTACAGCTCCTGACACCCGCACACACCTGACTAACTGGGAGGCTTTTAACTAGTTTCAGCCAGCCCCTGATTGGCTTCAGGTGTCCCAATCAACCCACTGTCTTCCCTGCCTTCTGGAAAGATCTTAATTTTCCCCAGGTATCTTAATTGACCTGGAGCAGCTGCCATTTGCTTATCCTGGTAGCAGGGATTTGTTTAGCCTGGGGCTAATATATCTGTCTCCCACTACTTTACTATAGGCATCTGGTCTTGCCCTGTCACACTATATATGCATCCCAGGATCACATTAATGCTTTTTGCCACAGAGTCATACTGGGAGCTCATGTTCAGCTGCTTATCCATCACAACTCCCAAATCTTTTTCAGTCATTGCTTTCCAGCATAGAGTTCTCCATTCTGTAAGCATGGCCTACATTCTTTGGTCCTAGATATATACATTTACCTGTTGTTTGCTTGTGACTAGTCTTCCAAGCAATCCAGATTGCGCTGAATTGGTGACCTGTCCTCTTCACTATTCGCAATTTTTCTCATCTGCAAACTTGATCAGTGGTGGTTTTATGTTTTCTTCTAGATTATTGATAAAGATGTTAAATAGCGGAGGGCCAAGAACTGGTCCCAGTGGCGCCCCACCAGAAACAGACCCACTTGATGATGATTCCCCATTTACAGTTACATTTTGAGACCTATTAGTTAGCCAGTTTTTAATCCATTTAATGTGTGCCAGGTTAATTTTACTTCATTCTAGTTCTTTTAATCAAAATATCATGCGGTACCAAGCCGTATGCCTTAGAGGAGTCTGTTCCCTTTATCAACCAGATTTATAATTTAGTCAAAAAAATTGTTTGACAGGATCTATTTTTCCATTAAATCCATGTTGATTTGCATTAATTACATTACCCTGATTTAGTTCATGATCAGTTGAATCCTGTATCAACCGCTCCATTATCTTGGATTGATGTCAGGTTGACAGGTCCCATAATTACATGGGTCATTCCATTTACTCCATTTAAAAATTGGCACATTAGCTTTCTTACGGTCTTTTGGAATTCTACAGCATTCCAAGACTTTTTGAAAATCAGCATTAACGATTCAGCAAGCACCTCATTCAGCTTTTCTAAAACTCTTCGATGCAAGTTATCTGGGCCTGCTGATTTACAACTGTCTAGCTTTAGTAACTTCTGATAGTGCTGAATATTTAGTTGCATTCCTTGCATCTTTGTGTCTTGGGGCCATTAACATTGGTGCCCCAGCGTTCATCTAGGTCAGCACTTCAGGAACCAAGCTCCCATTGGTGGTGGAGTCCTACAGGGACTGTACATCACCGTCTGAGGCTGTTGTCACTATTGTTTCAATACATGGTAATGGAAATGCCAATGCTAGGCCTCCTTTTGAAGCATTGGTGCTATGTGAAGCGAGGGGATCAGCCCCTGAGGTTGCAGATGCGAGAACTCCTTATGGTGTACCAACACATTTGAAGTTGATGTATTAGTACTTGAGGCAGCAGGTGCAAAGTTCTTCTTCAAGTGTTGTTTCCTGTTGTATTCCACTGAGGGTTATAGGTATGTGCCATGCGTCCGGAGCCAGACAACTTGACTGTAGTATTGTCCATTGGTCCATGCATGCGCCCTTACTCCGCCTCATGGTTTCATCTGAGGCGATAAAGGGCAGGGCAGACCGACTGCACCCTCAGTTCCTTCTCACCGCCGCATGGTCTGTGTCACAGCTGCTGGTGTCCACTCATCTTTCTCTGACACACTTTAAAACAACAACTGTTTTTAGCATTGTAGATAGTTTTGATTGTTTTTCTGTAGTTTTAGTCTTAGTATTGGTTCTTAGGACTGCCCCTGCCCTACCGGTGATACAAGCACCTTAAGGCTCCGCCGACACAGTGGCAGTATCCTCCGTTTTCCCAACAAAGGGGGCACTGGTACCCTGCTCTGTGGGGCCCTCCACAGCATCTGATGGATCTCTCCTGTTGGCCATACTGGGGGTCCTGGCTGGAGTCTTCCCCTTCAGCAAGAGAGGATTCGCCCCTCTCCCCACTTCAGCTGTCATTGAAACTGGTGCTCAGAACTGGTCTTGGAGGGGGATCTGCTCAGTCCAGGTCTGATTGTACCACCGGAACAGGAACGATTCCCATTGTTGTCTCCTGATAACACTGTGTCCTCGGCTTCCCCCTCACTGCCGGATGACTTTAGTCAGTTCCAGGACCTCTTGCGCAGGGTAGTTGAGGACCTCCATATTCCATTGAAGGGACTACAGGACAAACAACATCAGCTTCTTGACATCCTGCATGCTTCGGTACCGACCAGGGTTGCACTGCCAATCAACGATGCTATTCTTCAGCTTTCTCAAATGGTCTGGTACACCCTGGCTACTTGTGCACCCACTCCCAAGGTGGCAGAGAAAGAGGTATTATGTGCCGGCTGAGAGATCTGCGTTTCTGTTCTCTGAGCACCCCCTCTGCCCCTCCCCCCCAATTTTTCTAGTGGGAGGGGATCGTCATGAGGAGGGAATTGTGGCTGAATTCGTCTGGTTTCCCCAGGGAAGTGCAGAATACTATAGAGCACCTTCCTTTCAATGAGTCCGACCTCTTCAATCAGAAGACCGATGATTCCCTCCACTCCCTCAAGGATTCCAGAGCCACTCTGTGAGCCCTAAGTATCTACATGCTAGCACCGAGGCACAAGTTTTTCCTGCACAGCGATTCAGAGCTGCTCAGTTCTTCCATCAGTGGGCCTACAAACCTCCTTGCAAGCAGCAGAAGACTCAAAGATCCCGTCCTTCTGGTCCGTCGTCACAGTCTTCAGCATCACATGCTCAGCCTTCACAGAAACAATATTTCTGAGTGTGCCTAGAGAACTGCAAACACTTTGCCTCCCGCCGTACATTTGACGCACTGCCTTTGGGGGGCATCTAGCACTCTTTTTACCAGATTGGAGTGCAGACAAATGGATCCTGGCTGTACAATCCGAGTTCACCACACTTCCTCATCCCCCACCCCGATCCTGCCTCAGGAACTACTCTCATGACAATATCCTCTTCCTAGAGGTGGACTCCATACCGCAAAGGAGAGCGATAAGTCGGAGGAACGGGTTCTATCAGGGTGCAGAATTTTACTTCACTCATTTCCTATTGCCCAAGAAGAAGAGTGAGTGGAGACCAATTTTAGACCTTTGTCATCTCAATTAGTTCATATGCAAACCAGAGTTTTATATGGGCAGCTTAGCAGCCATCATCCCTTTTGCAAAAAGAAGGCACATGGTTTATGGCTCGCGATATGCAGGATGCCTGTTTTTCACATAAACATCCATCCAACTCACAGAAGTTTCTTAAGGTTCACTCTTGGCCTTTGGCATTTCCAATAGAGGGTGTTACCGTTTGGACTCACCACTGCTATTTACCAAGGTTTTCTTTGTAGTAGCGGCTCACCTCTGGTGTCAGCTGGTCCTTATATTCTGATATCTTGAGAACTGGCTCCTAGCAGCACGATCCAGTAGGGAAGCTCGAGCCTCAACCTCCATGTTGTTCATACTCCTCTCCTTCCTGGGACGAGCATAAACAGAGAAAAATCTACTTTGGACCCCACGCAGTCCTAGAATTCCTTGTGGCCCCCTTCAATGCGGTTCAGCATGAGCCTACCTACCGAGGGAAAGATTTTAGATCCTACAGGAACTGATTGTCAAAGTGGTGCCCAATCCTTCTGTCCAGGTCAGGACTTGCCTTTTCCTCTTGGCCACATGGCGGTCTGCATGTAAGTCTCCCTCTTTGCTTGTCTGCACCTTCACTGCCTTCAGCTGTGGCTCCAGAAGGTCTATTCTCCCACATGACGTATCCTGGATCTTGCTGGATGTACTGTCCTCTCTCAGATGGTGGACAAACCTAGGTCAGGTCTGCACCAGGATGCCCTTCTTTCCATCCTCCCCACAAATGCATCACTTGCCAGATGGGGTACCCACATGGGCAAGCCCATGTCACGGGACTTGGACCACTTGGGAATCCAGTATGCACAACATTCAGGAGCTTCGAGCAGTACAGAGGGCATATTGCATGTTTCTCCCATCTATTTGCTCCCATCATGTTCTCATTATGTCGGGCAACACCACCACCATTTGTTGACGTAATAAACGGGGGGGAGGGACATGCGGTCACCAGCGCTTCGTGCAGAAGCATTCCGGTTGTGGGATTGGTGCAGTGCCCACAAGATCCTGTTGTCGGCAGCCTGTGTTCCAGGGACTCAGAATGTGATTATGGACTCTCTCAGCAGGAAATTTGTGACCGGCCATGAATGGGAGCTCCATGACACCGTAGTCAGCGACGTTTTGGTCCAAGGAGCCCTCCATGCCAACAGTAAATGCATCACATACTGCTCCAGAAGAGGTCTTGGCACCCATTCCCAAGGTGATGACCTTGTCATCCGCTGTTCAGACCAGATCAATTACATCCCCCCCCCACTGCTCCTGCTGCCATGTGTCCTCTGCAGTATCAGGAGGGAAAGAGCCATGGCTATTCTGATAGCCCTATTCTGGCCTTGCCAATTCTGGTTTCCTCACCTTCTCCGCATGTCAGTGTGTCCTCCACTTCCACTGCCAGCTTTCCCAGAACTGCTCATGCAACACGGCTGCGGGATCAGGCATGTCAGCCTGCAGACAGTTCACCTCAGAGCTTGGTTTTTGGATGGGCATCTTTGCTAGAATGGGATTGTTTGTTTGCAGTATAAGACCTCCTCTTGAGCAGCAGCAAAGAGTCCATAAGGTGTTCCTATCAGGCCAAGTGGAAGCATTTCACCTCCTGAGCCAGGCAGAGGGGTCTCGCCCCAGAGGACGTGGACATTCCCCTTCTGTTGGACTACCTTCTGTTCCTGAAGATGTCAGGGCTTGCGCTCAATTCCATCAAGGTGCACATGGTGGCTATTAGTGCTTTCCACCCCCTTGTGGAAGGACACTCTGTGTTTACTCACCCATTGACTGCCAGGTTTTGGAAAGGCCTCCTTAGAATTTATCCACCCATTCAACCTATCACTCCTCAATAGGACCTCACCATGTCCTCTCGACATTAATGAAATCATCCTTTGAACCTCTGGCTTCATGCTCCCTGTGTCTCCTTTCCATTATAGTCACCTTCCTGGTAGCTATTACTTCTGTGAGAAGGGTAGGAGAATTGTGGGCCATGATGACTGACTCCCCTTTACCACATTCCATAAGGACAAAGTTTCCCTGTGTGTGCACCCCAAGTTTCTGCCAATGGTGGTATCCCGTTTTCATCTCAACCAACCTATACACTTACCTACTTTCTTTCCAAAGCCTCATGCCTCAGTAGATGAGTGCCATCTTCACTCCCTCGACGTCCACAGAGCGTTGGCCTTCTACCTTTGGAGGACAAGACCATTTAGAAAGTTCCCTAGGCTGTTTATCACTATAGCTGAAAGGATGAAAGGGCAGACAGTCTCCACATAGAGGACCTCTAAGTGAGTTTTGTGTCTGTTATTGGTTACCAGGACTGTCCCCACCCCTTGGAGTGAGGGCCCATGTCACGAGAGCGCACGCATCAACTACAGCCGCCCTGCATGATGTACTGCTTCCAGACATATGTAGGGCAGCCACATGGAGTTCGGTACATAGCTTCGCTTCATGTTACACCTTGGCGCAAGACTCTGCAATGGATGCTTAGTTCCATGCAGCTGTCCTCCATTCAACCATTCCATCCTCCTCCTTGCATCCTCTGCATTCTTAAGTACTGCTTTCACTCTCAATGAAATACAATAGGAACCATCACTCAAAGAAGAAGAGGAGGTTACTTACCTGTAACTTTGAGGTTCTTCGTGATGTGTGGTCTCGATCTGTATTCTAATCCCACCCTTCTTCCCCTCTGATGCAGAACTGTTCGATTTGTGGTGGTGAAGGAACTGAGGGCGAAGTTGGACCACCTTGCTCTTTATCGCCTCAGATGAAACCATGAGACAGAGCAAGGGCACATGCGCAGCTCAACGGACACCACTACTTTCAAGTTGTCTGGCTCCGGACGCATGGCACGTGCCTATAACCCTCAGTGGAATACAGATAGAACCATACATCTTGAGGAACTTTAAGTTACGTGTAAGTAACCTCCTCTTCTCCTTTGTCACAGTAGTGCTTTGGGCTAGTTGCACCTGATCCCTTTGCTACACCAACGAGGTTGTGAAGCCAGCACATTAGTATACTACTGGCACTAGTCTTCTGCAGCACAATGAATCATTAGCACTAGGTCCACTTCATCACATCAGTGCTGTGCAAGACCAGCACCTGGGACTTCCAGTGTTGGTGCACTTTGGCACACCAACACTTGGTGAGAATGTGTTGGTGCCTGGGGCTGTTTGCCTGGGACACGAGCAGCTGGGGTGGTCAGTGTTGTACATTTCCTCCCACGCTTTCAGCTCCAGCATCATGTTGGCTTTATCTGTAGGTTCCTGTTGGTGTGCAAGTGCCTTCCTGGCAAATGGCATTTCAGGCTATTGGCCCAATACCCTTCTTGCTCTCTGGTGCTCATTAGTCAGTGCTTTGGGGCCTGGTAACATCAGTGCCATTGCCATCACTCTCTGACACCTTGCTGAGTGGGCACAGTGCCTTAATCGGTGCCTGCATCTGACTTCAGTGCCTCACTTCATAGGGGCTCATTGTATTTTCTTGGCATATCCTCAGTGTATTGTGTTTGCCTTCTTGAAGAATGAGAGGAGCTGGGTTCTTCTTGGCGGTTGAGAGGGTGCAATACTCAGTCCATGCAACCAAGTCATTAGTGTCCTTAGGATCCATTATGAGTAATTTCCCTTATGAGTCCAGTTTATTATATCAAGATGATTGATTGGAATTGAACCCTGGAACGTTTGGCACAAACTAGGATTTTAATTAGGACCCTAGGCCATTACTAATATAATTGAAAGGGCATGTCACAAAGTCAATTCCATCTTGAATGTCCTATCTCTGTCAGCTTGGCCTATGGCGGAACAGATCTATAGCCACAGTGCCTTTAAGCAGATGGCCCAAATCATCCCAACCTCTCAGAAGCAATCTACGCCAAAGGGGTTTTCATTGTAGGAAGGTGAGATGAGAGGATTGCAAATGGGCCCTTGCAAATCCTGTTCTTTTCTTTAAAAAAGAAAAAAAAAGCTACATCTCTCATTGCAAGGCTTTACAACTGCCTTTGTGTTACTGCGAAATAGGAGAAGCCAGCTGGTAGGGGTGGTGGCATCTGATAGTTTGCTCATTCTGTGGAGTGATAAGGCAAGTCTTCTCTCTCCCCAAAACCTCATAGTATTTTAGCTCTAGGTGAACTTTCCAAGCAAGTTTAGCCTTCCTACATTGGCCGGCTTCCGTGGGAAAGCATAATAAAGCCTTTCATTCTTCATCTGTACCTGGATTTTGGCTCAAAAAATACCACATAAAAACTGGATTTGTATACCTAATTCTTCAGGGAGCCCATACCTCTGGCATTTTAGGCAGTTCAGTAGCTCACAGGGCCTCACTTCTCTGTTACAACTGGAGTGGTTAGAATACATAAGGTATTTATTACATAAAATTAAGATAATATCTGAGGGGGAGGGTTCTTTTTAAATTACCAGGCATGTCTTTTATAATATGGAGGACAGAACACAGAAGTTAGTCACTTAAAATATCTAGTCTGAAATTGTCACAATACTACTGAATGTCATACTTACTTTTTTAATATCAGTAGCTTCCAGTACTCTGCTTAATGAAAAAAAAATTAGCTGAGAAGTTTTTGATATGCAATATATATGAGGATTATGTAATTAAAAGGAGAGGCCTAGGTGTATCTTAAAGGTTTAATAATATAATACTGGCAGGGTCATGTTCCTGCCTTGCACCACAAGATAATCTAGTCCTAGAATGAGAGAGGAGAACATGAATGACAAAAAAACAAACCAACAACAAAAAAAAGGTGTGCATGGCACTTTTAACCTTTGAATTAGAGCTTGAACATGGATATTGCTTATTGTAAATTTCCCCTCCATTCACATTCCTTTCTACAGTAGATATTCGTCCATTGTGCACCTGGGCCCTCAGGGGTGATTACAGAAAACTCTGCCTTGATCTGTCTGTTTTTCAAATCTGATGGTATCTGCCTCAGGACTGTATAGACCATTTAAGAAAAGGGTGGAGCTGAATTATGTCATTTAGTCATACCAGTTTCTATCAACTCTGGCTTGACCCTTAGTTGAACTTGAAACTTTTGTGCTGAAGGGAATGGTAATGCAAAAGAGAACTGAAATGACTTGGAAAAGAAACATATAAACCAAGATAATACAGCATAAAACTAGAACAATAATTAATGTTGTTTCTCAGTAGAGCATTAAAAATCATTGTGATAATCAGAGTGAAAGATACGACTTCTATCTAAAATAAGACCAGTAAAAGGATATTGTTTAAAAGGAATGTGTGTGAACTGCAAGTTCATTATTTGGAGGAAATTATCTGTCATGATTTTAAAAGGTTGCTGTCCTTATATCCATTTAGTTATTTTATTTTAAATAGGTCTTTAATTGGAATGGAAGAACTGTATTTGTTTTGTAGTTCTTGATTTTTCCTAGTACTGTGAATGGTGTGATTTATTTGCAGTATGATAATTTTAATTTAGGCAAATATATATTTTTGAATTTTAAATTGCATCCAAAATTAGTTTAAGAAATGCGTTTTGGAAAAGTTAAAAATTGGAACTGCTTACACAAACAGGAGGCCAGATTGTTCCCAGACTTTTTTTTAAGCAGGGACTTCTCTGAGGATTCTCTTCTGGAAATTACCCCCATCATCTTGCTGGTGGGTGAGGGAGAAGGATTTGTCCTCAAACTCCTCTTGGAAAAGTTGCCCCCAAACTCAGTGTTCCAGTAGTAGGCCGGCCTCTCCCTACCAATGTTACTTCACTTCCTCAGCACTATCCAGGACTCCCCTACACTGGACAGCTTCTGGGGAGCTATGGAGAAAAATTAGTGAGAGGCTGTACTAGTTTTTCCTGGTAACTTTTATGGAATTGGAGGGACATGGATTGGGAAGAAAGGGATGGTACTACAGAGGCAGCAAAACTGCTCCTTCCATGTGAAGGACTCCTTCATTTATAAATGTAAGTGAGCATGAAATGTTCCTAAGACAAAGATAAGCCCTCTTCCCCCCTTGAGGGCAGTGTTGGGTAAGCTACCAAAAATGTCTAATTCGACAGGATCACATTTAAAAAAAATTGATACTGACCTTATTTTCCCCCCATAGCTAACCTGAATAAAAATGCATACTTTGTTGTACACACGTTGTTATACAGTAATTCACTGACTGTACTGTAAGAAAATTGTATATGAATTGTTTGACAGATTGCTGTACAAGATTTTTGTGGGATAATAGATTTATAAATAAGATTTTTCTTTTGTTTTCCAGATTCAATATTAAGTAAACATGGGTGCATTCTTGGATAAACCAAAAACTGATAAACATAATGCTCATGGTACAGGGAACGGCTTGCGTTATGGCCTCAGCAGTATGCAGGGATGGAGAGTGGAAATGGAAGATGCTCACACAGCTGTTGTAGGTATTCCCCATGGCCTAGAGGACTGGTCCTTTTTTGCTGTCTATGATGGTCATGCAGGATCTCGTGTGGCAAATTACTGTTCAACACATTTATTAGAACACATCACCAACAATGATGATTTTAGGGCATCAGAAAAACCAGGATCAGCTCTTGAGCCTTCAGTGGAAAATGTCAAGAGTGGAATCAGAACTGGCTTTTTGAAAATTGATGAATATATGCGCAATTTTTCTGACCTCAGAAATGGAATGGACAGGAGTGGCTCAACAGCAGTGGGAGTTATGATTTCACGTGAGCATATATACTTTATCAACTGTGGTGATTCGCGTGCTGTTCTCTATAGAAATGGACAAGTGTGTTTTTCAACACAGGATCACAAACCTTGCAACCCAAGGGAGAAGGAGCGAATCCAGAATGCAGGAGGTAGTGTAATGATTCAGCGTGTTAATGGTTCATTGGCAGTTTCTCGAGCTCTGGGCGACTATGACTACAAATGTGTTGATGGCAAAGGCCCTACAGAACAGCTTGTTTCTCCAGAGCCTGAGGTTTATGAAATTTTAAGAGCAGAAGAGGATGAATTTATCATCTTAGCGTGTGATGGAATCTGGGATGTAATGAGCAATGAAGAGCTCTGTGAATTTGTTAAGTCTAGGCTTGAAGTATCAGATGACCTGGAAAAAGTGTGCAATTGGGTGGTCGATACTTGTTTACATAAGGTATGTAACTATTTTTCCTAAAAGTTGTTTTACAATTGTTGATCTTTGTTTAGATGAATACAATACCAGTTACAAAGAAGAATTTCACTTCCCTCTGGTTGTAATTCAGATAATGCAAATAGCTTGCACTTCCTTCTTGTTGCCCAGAGAATTCTTCATGGTTGCATTGTAGCCTGCAGCACACACTGTAAGCTTCGCTTGAATGTGCTGCTGTTTTTCCAACCAACAACATCTGCAAGGCTTGTGCATGTGGCAGGACTACTATAATATACTTAATGCTTAATTGAGCCCTGATCTTGCACTGAGCTTCATATAGGCAGATTCAATATAGGGCACTGATGTCCAAATTCCATGTGAACAAGTTCATACCACTTGCAAGATTAGAGTTGAATTTGAAGTTTTAGCCTCAATGTTCTGCAACTCTGGAAGAGGAGGGAATTTTTTGAGTCCCAATGACTATCTTCTATTGACTGTGAAAGGTGAGAATCCTTTTAGGCCTGGTGCAGAAGGAAACTTTAAAAACAAAGGCCTTTCTACTATGGTATTCTCCCTACTCCAGAGTCCTATTGTGCTCCTGCAGGAGAGTGGGTGTGATGATGGATGCTAGGAACTGCCCCCTGGTGTAGGTCTGAACAAAAAAGGCTACATAAGGACTAGTAACCCTGGGTTTACCATATTCGTTTGGCTGCTGGTGGTTGTCATAATATTCTCTCCAGATTTGCAGTGCAAGAATGGATAATTTCTTAAAACCCTCTTTCAAATCTTTATGCTATATAGAAGCAGCTAGGATACCTATTCTTCTTCCAGTCCTTACTAAACTCCTTTACAAGCTCCTCAGACTACAGCATCAAGAGTTTCAATTAAGCTTATACAAACATGGCAGGCAGAGGGAGGGAAGACCAAACTTTTGATTAATCAGCTCTGTGAGGGAATTAGTATACACTCTGGGAATGGGTGTATAGTAGTAAATTAAATTAGGGCTAGGATTATAGTTTTGCAAATTACTACTGAGCAAAAAGTGAGGTACAAGAGAGAGATTCTGACAGAAAGTAGTGTTGATGTGTTCGCACAGTATGTGTTGAACTGTAATATCAGCTGGAAATATGTAAAAATTTCCAAGTGGAAGATTAAATTGATATTAAAAATTTGTAGTTTTGCACAATTTGCAAGAAAATTGAGTGTTCCAGATTAACTATATATTAGTGGCTGACCTGGGGAGGTGGATAGAGAAACATAACGTTATGTTGGTTCTTGGCCATATAAGTGATCTTATTCATTTTTGGAACTTCATAGCATCAAAGTGAAATGCAATTTAGGCAGTGACACAGAATTCAGATGAACGAATATATTTGGAATGAGCTGTAATGTCTCACCTGAGTATTTTCATAGAATAAAATATTAGCTATTTTAATTTGTTATTGGTTTGGGTAACAGTTAAACAATTTCTTCATTTTAACTTGTGATCTTTTTGTTGTTACCTTTTAAACAAGTGAAGAAATGCTTAATAATTATATATTTATTATTAATTGTAAGATAATATATAAAATTTCAAGACTATAAAATAATCTTTTTCTACATGAAATATATTGCAGCTAATTAACATGTTACAAATGTGCAATAAAGTAATTGTGTTAACAATGGTTCATTATAATATCTATCTTAGAACAAGCTAGAGTGATTAATAGCAAGGAAGGCAAGAGCTTTAAAACTAAGGATCCCTCTCATGTACTTTTTTTTTTTCTCTCCACTATATAGGGAAGTCGTGATAACATGAGTATTGTACTAGTTTGTTTTTCAAATGCCCCTAAGGTCTCAGATGAGGCAGTGAAAAAGGATGCTGAGCTGGATAAGCACTTGGAATCACGGGTTGAAGGTAGGAAAACCACTTTGTGTATTAAAAATGCTGCTGTCTGCATAAGCTTAAAAACCTAATGGTTCTCAAGTTTTAAATGATGCTGTGCCAAATTCAGACCTGATGTAAGTAGATAAAACTCTATGGATTTCCAAAATTAGAAAAAGGGTTAAAAGTTATTTGGGGTTAGCTAACCCTGACATAACCAATACCTCTTCCTTAATCTATATGTGAGTTCCCCCTTCCCCCGGAGCGCTGCTTTACCGCGTTATATCCAAATTCGTCTTATATCGGGTTGCATTATATCGGGGTAGAGGTATATTGTAATATCATGCTAACAACTTATTTTATATTTAGGGTTGCGATGGCACTTTTGATTTACTCTTTTAGACTCTATTTCTAATGTTTCATTTCAACCCATAGGTGTTTTTGTTCTTCTCCTCAGTGTTTCCTGCCACAAGCTTATCAGTGCTGTGCTCTACAATCTGCACTGACTGCCTGTTAGTTTCAGGATTGATTTTAAGGTGTTGGTTCTGACCTGTAAAACCTAAATGGCCTGGGACCTACCTGCTTAAGAGATCACCTCTCTCAGCCCATTGTATATTGCTGTAGTTCAGGTTACTGGAGATGCCTGAGCTGAAGCTCTTTCAGTATGAGAGAAGGCATGATTGGCAAGATGTTTGCCACTAGAGCCCTGGACTTGTGAAATTTGTGTCCTCTCCAGACCCATGAGAACCCAAGTAATGTTAGCTTTCAGGGTGTGCTTTTCTGTTTGCAGATGGGTGTTGGGTAAAGATGGGTAATGGTGATGTAGGAGTCTGGTGGATGTTGCTTTAGTTCTTGTTTTTATTATTCTATTGCTGCATTATTTAGCTTGATCTGGGGAAACTGATGGTGGATCTATTCAATGTATTTAAAAAATATTGTCAAGGGTGCTAGGATCATTGGATGGACATGCTTTTATTGTATGTAGAATAGAAAAAATCCAAATAAAAATAATAAATAGGGCTAGAGATAACTGTAGTGATTTTTTTACTTTAGCTATTAAGGAGAGTGATTCTTCTCAGACTCTTGAAAATATCTAAAAGAAAAGCATACTACTAACTGTTCACAATTTATTGTATACCTACTACAGTACTGTACAGGACACAGCATTTTCTAGTGGTTAGACCACATGCCTGGCCTTACCACTGTTACCTTGTGCAAATCACCTAACTTCTTCATCCTTAAGTTTCCTTATCTGTAATGCAGAGGTACTATTACTTTTTAGGAATGTTTTGAGATTTGTTTTAAAATGCATTGAGATCCTTGAATGAAACTTGCTGTAGAAGTGCACAATAAACAGTATTATTAAGCATTCACTTGCTTAGAATTATGCAAAGTTAGTTAAACCTTATTTGTGAAAATATCATTCTTTCTAAGAAAATTACTTCACTTAGTATTCTTGTTGCACACAGTTATATACAGAATTATATGGCAAAATATAGAAGTGGGTCTAAACTAAACTTTTCTTATGTGCATTAGTGTCTTAGTATTTAATAATACATTCATGGTGGAATAGCTGATGATACAAGACCCCGATATTTTTAAAAATTATTTTTGGTGCCTTGAGGCCGTGAGTCAGGAAGGCACTTAAGCATATGGTTTAGTAGTCCCATAGACTTCAGTGAGGCTACTCGTGTACTTAGGGTTGAGTTCAGGCTTTATGTTCTTTGCTAACTTGGGACCTAGATTAGGTATCTTAATAGGTGGTCTGATTTTTTTTTTCAGGGGTAGTGAGTATTTGCAGCTCCCACTGAGTTTAATGGTAGATAATGGTGACTTCTGAAATGCTAACTTTCGGCATAGTTCCTTGAAAATTTTTGGCGTAAATTCTTTGGCTTTCTAGATGACCTATTTTAAGATAAAATACATTTCATTAAGTGTATGTCTGTTGAATAAGTGAACATACAAACTGTTAACAGACTCTGGGAAAGCCACCCACACCCATCATTGTCAAAAATTTTCTCATGCTACTTCGCTTTTCCCAGCTTCTTTGGTGTCTGTTTCTGTTTATACTGAGGCCTGGTCTACACTGTGGGGTGGTGTCGATCTAAGTTACGCAACTTCAGCTACGTGAATAATGTAGCCTAAGTTGATGTACTTAGATCTACTTACTGTGGTGTCTTCACTACGGTGAGTTGACTGCTGATGCTCCCCCGGCGACTCTGCCTGCGCCTCTCTCCGAGCTGGAGTACAGGAGTCGACGGAAGAGCTCTCGGGGATCTAGACTAGACGCAATAAATCGATTCCCGCTGGATTGATCGCTGCCTGCCAATCCGGCTGGTAGTGAAGACATATTCTAAGTAGCTATGAAATACATAGAACAGTAAAAACAGGGCAGCTTTTGTAAATGCATATTACTGAAAAGTTTAAGGGGTGGCCTATCAGATAATTTCTAGTTAGTTTGAGTGGGTTGATTTTTGAAAAGATCTGGGAAGTATACTACTATTATAAGCGACTGCTTTTTGTTTATGATAGTCCACCAAATCTAATTTTGGACAGAAATCTATATAATTCAGATTTTGACCTTTCTTTCATATATAGGGGAATATTCCTTTTGATCTAATACTATTTTGAAATAACTCAAAATGTAAATGACTGGTAAGCCAGAGTATTCAACAGAAATAAGTTACCCAGACATTTGTTAGTAATATTATTTCAGTTGTTTTTGGTTTTCCCACAGGAGTTCCCCCTGCCATTCAATGTTCTGTACGTTGGATAAAGTATAAGACCTTTAAGTGACATACACTTGACAAGGAGTGAGAGTTAGTAGTCAAGAAATTTATATCAAGAATAGAAGCAAGTAAAGAAAACAGAAGACAAAGCAGAAGAACTCACAATATTTCCCCTCCCTATTTTTCTCCCAGCATATTTCATCTGTCCTCAATAAATTCATTATCTCTCTAGCCTTTTGACATATGTCTATTGTTTCCTTAATAAAGTGGCTGAATTCTGGTTTAAGAGATTGGCAGCCTATAATTTTACTATTAAATTTTTTCATCAAATATTTATAGGACAGAAGTAGACATTTTGTGGGAGCTTGAAGTAGACACTTTAGATGGTTTGTTTGCTATCTGAGTGTGGGAAAACTGTTTCTGTTGAAAAAATTGTTTGACTCCATTGCATCTGTTGTGTCCAGATAACTTATGTAATTTGTCTTTATAATTTACGTCATGACATGTTTTACTCTTCAACGAGGAATATGTTTGGTGCCAAGTTTGGAAAAATTGGTTGAATATTTAAAAAAAAAAAAGTAGCAGCTTTGTAAGTGAGAAGGAGCCTCTTTTTAAGAAAACATCAGAAGAGGGCTAATTGCTCTCCACAGTTTTGCATGCATTTTTGGATAGAATGCACTCTGGAGAATAGAGTGCAAGAATTGGTATTTTGTGAAGTCATTTAGTTGAATTTGCAATCTAATATACTTTATAGTCCCAGCCTGTTAAATGGAAGAGTTATGTTGCTGGTGGGAGAGTGCCAGGCGACCCACTCTTTTTGTTTGACTTCCTGCTTCCTAGTTGATTTTTTATTAGTATTTTTTATGTAGGTATATTCTTGATGTACTCATGCCCTGTTATAATGGTCAATAAGACTGTGTCTTCCCGTGATCACAATCACTGTGACTGTATTGATTGTTTTCAGGCCCAAATTCAGAAAGGTACTTAAACATGTGCCTAACTTTCAGCACATGACTCATCCCATTGATGCCAGTGGAACTACTCATATGCTTAAGTTAGTCATGTGCTTAAGTGCTTTGCTAGATCAGGCCTCAGAGTAGCATATAGATACATAAAGATTTGCCTATCCAAACAGAGTGAAATATAACTGACCTTATTTTAAAAGAAATTACTTAGTTGTCAACTGAAGGACATGAGTCCACTCAATAATCTAAGGTCTTTGATCTTTGAGAGGTGGTGGTGGTCCAGTGAATTGCAGTAGGAGTACTATTTTGTTCTTTGGAATGAAGAATTGGAAAGTGGTATCTTCATCGTTCAACCAGTATTTTTAATTAACAGTCCTTTTGATATGAGACATGATCGAGTAGTTGAATAAAATAAACATGTGGGATTTTAAGGAAAAGGTAGCTTCTTAAAGTTACAGCAGAGAAAAAACGGATATTTTCAATTCACTGCTTGGCACAGGATTCTCAATATCAGCAATGATAATTGACAAGACTTTGGTCAGCTTTTACTCTGCTTCAGTGTGACAAAATTGAGTAACATCAGAGATCCTGTGAGCTGTTCGTCTGCAGGTTTAAGAATACACAGCATCAGTTTATACTAAGTTAATATTTTCAAGATTCATTGCAACCATAAGGACTAAATATCTTTTTTGTTGTTGTTGTTTTGTTGTTTAAAAAAAAAAAATTTGGTCTTGCAGAATTTAATGGCATTCACCAGGGAAAGCTCCCCTCTCTTCCCAGCAGAGTGGATTTTTTTTTATGCTCTCCTGATACACCAGTAATCAGAGTGTACCAAGAAAATAAAATTCTGTGTTTCCATGATGCAGACAATAAGGGGAAAAACATGCAGGACCTGGACTAGTCTTTGAGAATAGAGCATAATAAGTAATTGCAACTACAGTTAAGTTACGTGTGATATTTCACAAAAAGACCTAGTGTAGGGTTTTCTTGCCATGAGGAATCAGATTTTTCAAACATTAGGTGTTAAAAATGTGCATGTAATTTCAGACTAATTTGAACTTGCAGTTGTACATGTGATTGTAATGGGCTTTTGTGTTCCATATGTATATTAAAAATTACCTCAGGGTTACTAATTCTTCCCAGCTTCATAGAGGCACTCTCCCATAGACTTCACAGAAAAGCAGAGACAGGATCATAGCCCAAGTGTATGTCAAGATATAGTCTTTATCCAAAGGATGAGGTCAGGAGCAGACAATAAAAAGGGAACTAGCAGAGAAGAAATTCAGATATCCAAGATCCAACACTGCATCTTTCTACCATTGCTTACATATCAGAAGAACTTGGTCCCATTCAGCTACTGGTCTACTGTTTCTATATGGGAGCAAAAGTTACCTCTGCTTCCCACTGAGAAGAGTTAAGGAGGGAGGAGCTAAGAAGAGAGAGTGAGTGTTTGAGGAGGGACAGAGTATGATGGAATATGCAGGAAAAGAGAATAATCTATTCTGGGGGTGAGAGGGAATGGGACGGGGAAAGAAAATATAAAGATTTAAAGAATAGGAAATACTGGCTTTGTCATTTTGCTTGTTTGGGTTTTTCTTGTTTTAAGATTTTTTTCAAAGAAAAGGAATTGAAGGAAAAGTAGAGAATGAAATAGGAACATGTAATGGAGAGAGGGAGGGAAATTAACTTTTAGGATGCGTGAATTTGTTCTCTACCAGATGGACATAAAAGAACATGATACATTTCTTCTAATCACATTGGTCATTTTATGAAATAACATTTAATAAAACTAACGTGTTTACGGGGGCAATACAATGGTAGTTGTGCTTTCAAATTTTAAAATGCTATCTGCACCCTCAAAGAAAGAACTTGGTAGAAACTGCCATTGAGTACTGGATGGCAAATATATGTTGGCAATTAAAATATTGTGTGAAAGTGCGCTCAACAGCAAAAGTAAAAGCAGTATGGTTTTGTATTGTATTTAATTTCAAGCTAGCGTTATAAAGAAAAGATATGGGATAATTCTGTTCAAATAAATATAATAGATCTTAGAACGGTTAGTATGTGAAATAAGACACTAGATTGCAAAAAAACAAAAACAAACCAACAACATTGTTTCCTAAAAGGAAGACTGTTTGACTTTGCCCCTCTGTTAAGTCACCACATAAATCTTATAACACTTTTATTAATATCTGTTTGTTCTGCCTCCATAAAGTCTCTTAAATTGCAGAAGTGGTGTAAAGTTAATTATGTCTAATAAGAATGATGTAGCATTTGTTTTACTTATGAAATACCCATGTTAAAAATATTCCAAGTGTTCTTTTTTTAAAAGAGCTCTTCCATGGTCTATTAAACTGTGATAGCTAAGAGGCTATAAAAATTTTAATTACTTTTTTTATATTTGAGATATTGGCACCTTTCAATAAAAGTGCTTTAAATAAATATTGTCCTGATGTGAGTTAGAAAAATACCAGACCTTTTGACTGAGAAATATACTTCCTGAAGCAAAGCACTTAAGTCAAGCTCATAGAAATGACATTTTTTTTCCACTCACTACAGAAAAGTTCTGTAGATTTTAATGGGATATTAGCTCAATTTGATAACCAAGACATTACTTTTATGTTGGTGGTGGTTTAGTGTGCTAAGGATGGTGATGTGGATATAATCTTGTGTCTTAAATCACAGTTAGTCTTTTAATATAAAACCCCAAAGTAGTGAAGAGTAAGGTTCTTGTTAGGTTTGCACACATCATTAAATTGTGTGGTATGTAATGGTCTGTAAAAATCAAGCTGTTCTAGGGCTTACTAGTAACGTTCAGTGACCCTATGTGGTTACAATTTGATTTGACTGTTTCATATGCCTTTCTCAAGTGTTCAGTGCACTGCTTAGAAATCACTTATGCTCTCAGCTGGGTCTGAGATTGTTTTTAAAGGGGGCTATATACTGTAACTCTTATAAAGCTACTTTTGTATCATGACATCTACAGTGTGTTCTACCATATTCCAAAGGTACAAGCTATGAGTAGTTCCGAAGTGTATTTGTAAGGTTGCATTTGATGGATCAAGGTCAATAATTCATTTATCCAACAATGAACATGGCTAACTATCTCAAATATTTTAGTTTCTTCATTTTAATGGGAGCTCTTCAGGTGATTCATTTACAAAACAAACAAACCAACTTTGGCAAACAAGTGATGTGCATGAGACAAATTATTCAGGGAGTGGGGGAGAAGTTAGTTATGTTTGCTAATATTACACTACTATTTCTAAAAAAGTTATCTGCCAAGTGTTTTTAAGAAAAGCTACAGATGGGGCCATAGAGGGAGAAAAAACAGGGACGTGACAACTTTATTTAATACATTGAGTTAGTTATTTGGAGGGACGCAGTGTGGTGTGAGGGAGATAATTATTTTGTTTAGTTAAAGAAAGGGCGTGTTTCTTCTAAATCGATAGTAGCTGTGAATAACTTTAGTTATTTTTTAGTTCACATCATGTTCTGGTAGTTGAATGTTGGCTTGATTAGTGTGGTATGTTTTGTAGTCATTTGTTGATACTTTTCATGATATGGAATGGCTTTTATTCTGCTTGTGATATATGAAACAAAGGCTTTCAACTATTGGATTTATACAGTAATGGCTTGGCTCTTTCCTGTCTGACGTATCTTCTCTCTCTGTATGCCACACTGCTGCAGCTATGGTCAGCAGAGGCACTTCAGCTGGAATCCCATAGTTATAAAAGATGTTGACAGGGCATTCTCTGTGAGTGCTACAAGAATCAGGAACTTACTGCTCCTCTTAGTCTGAAATATTCTGTATTTTGTGACTTTTTGGGCATGCAGCAAAAGATATATTTGATAAGATTTTTGAAGAGAGCTGGAGATACACTTCCTGAAATGACGACGGTTGGAAATGAGTTGTTTTTGTGGCTAGGTGGCTGGCTGGCTGAGAGAATTCTCTTTTGAATGTTTATTTTACTGCTGGTGAGGATTTGTTGTAGTATTAATTATGGGTTAGGGTGCCCGGAATCTTGTATAGGTGTCTTTATTATTTAAATCAAAACAAATATTTTATTTAATTCTTAATTGATCACATATACACTCTGGATTTAAAGAACACTTACATCTTTTTGGACCAAATTTTAGGCTTTGTTTAAAAAAAGTTTTTAAAAGTAGTATACTTGTTTTTTATTTCACATAATTGTCTTTCTTGGGTTGCATAGGTTTAAATGATTGTGTCCCAGTAAGTAAAGTGTTGATGTACGAGACAGAATAGATTCCAACTTACTCAGCCTTAGCTAGGTTGGGTCTGCAGGAGTACAAAGGATCTTACTCTGAATACACCAAAAAACAAAACAAAAAAACCTTACAAGTAAGATGCCATTTTTATACAGTCACTTTTTAAAACTAGTGTGGTTGATAATGAATTACTCCTAATTCAAAACTATACTTTTCTCTTGGTCCAGTTCAAAGCCTACTAGGCAGTTTAAAGCGCATTAGTTGGCAGATAATCATAACTATAACTTTTTTTAGTTCCTTCTTGAGGAATGGAAATGTGTTTTTTCCCTCAAATATGCTAATCATTTATTATACATCTATATTCAGTTTGTTTTCAGTTCATTACTGTTTGTTCCCTTTTAATATACACATAGCTAGAAATGTTAAATGCTTCAGTTTTTTTAACCTAGTATATCCTGTACATTACCAATTCATCTGGAACTTGGCATGACATGAAAATAGGCAGGAAATATCAAGTCTCTGACTTCAAAAATCTGGTGGCAGAGCATATGTATACTCTACCACACAAAAACCTGTTAAAAGAACAATGGAGCAGCAGGTCTATGGAAAAGATAATATGTGATCGTTTAATTAAATTGTACCATAATGCATACATAGAAGAAGGCCAAATTGAGGTTGCACAGGCAACCTTAATTCTGGCATTTCCTAGCTTTTGAGTGCTTGAGTGTGAAATTGAAAAACGTTGTTTTCAGATAGACTGTGTGTGTGTGTGTGTGTGTGTGTGTGTGTGTGTGTGTGTGTAATTTCCTACATTTTTAAAAAGCAAACTGAAAAAACAGATTCCATCATGTGACAGCATCAGGGTTGGGAATCTTTAGATTCACTGCACAGACCTTTGACACTTGAACTGATAGCAGTAGTAGATTGTCCTCCTCTGTGGATGAACACTAGAAGGGATGGGACACTTTGCCAGAGGGTTTCACAGATGTTTGCTGATAGTAGAGGAATGGTGAAACTCAAGAATCTTGTATCGGGGGTAGCCGTGTTAGTCTGTAGCCACAAAAATCACAAGGAGTGCCACTGGACTCCTTGTTGTTTTCAGGAATCTTGGGTTCCATTCCCACTCTAGAGGGAAGTGTTCTCGGCTGGTCACAGACTCTTCTGCCCATTCCTCCAAGCATGACCCCAACCTATCTTTGGATCAGTACAGTCTCTTTCCCACCTCTGGCTCCTTGTTCCCATCTCACTTCTCAGGTTTCTCATTCCAATCCCAGTCTCCTTGCCCAACCAGGCCTACTCTCACCCCTTGCCAACATTTTATACAAAACGTATTTCATTGGACATCATTCCACAAATAGAATTTTAGAATGTCTGTGTTCCTAAAATTCCTCAGCTAAGTGAGCTACTACCATCTCCTTTCGTATTTAATAAGAGACAAGAGCCACAGTGGGCAAACAGGAATCAAGGAGCATTTTCCAGAAGCCCCTAAAAGTGAGGCCAACAGCAAAACCTTGCCACCTCATTATACTTGTGTAATCAGTAGTACAGTTTTTGTTTTTAGGATTTTCTAAATATCTTTGAAGATAGTAGCTTGGTATAATTTTTTTCTTGTCTACTATATAACCATTTTTGATGGTTGGAGTATTTATTTATATATGTGCTCTGTTTTTTCATACTGTCTCTTCTGTTCCCTTGAAGTGTTCCTCTGACAGTCCAGAGCCATTTCTGCCTAAATCTTGCCAATTCCTATATGGAGAGAAGTATATACAAATTTATCTTTTCTAGGCACGAGCTTTGGCCTTTTAAAATCCAGGGCTGGAATTTAAATGCCAGTTTTGCTGCCTCCAGCAGCAAACTAACACCTTCAATAGTTTTTCTCATCTAATCACTTTGAATATTTTTCTTGGGTTCTTCTTTTTTCTGCTGCCTTCACTCCTGGGTCCCATTCCACACCTGTAGGACCCAGTTTCTGGTCAGCAGTTGTTTCTTCTCCATATTAATTCACAGTGGTGGAATTCTTCAGTGAGGTGCAGCAGCAGTTGTGTATTGTCTGTTACCAGCTACAAGCATTTCCCAGCTAAAGAGTGGTTTGAGTAGGGTTTGTCAATCTGCTGAGTCTCCAGATACAGTGGCCACTTTGTTTGATCGGTCTCCCCAACGTAGCTTAGTCTGCTTCCACTAGTATTCTTTCCGCCTGCACTGATCTCCCATTCCTTGAAACAGCGGTGCTCAGTAGGGCTCCAAACTGTATCCCAGACCCCATCAGGTTCCCTCCTGTTGTTGGAACAAATTTTCAACCTGCCAGGTGCAGCAATGCCGAGTCTTTGGTGGGACAGCACTGTTCTCCAAGGTCAACAGAAAGCAGAAGATGCATGAGCTGTTTGGGTGTCCGTCCGTCCCCCTTTGTATCTCACCCTTCTGAGGACACCTACCAGTCCCTCACACTCTTTGTGGAAGCCTCACTCACCTATTTGATCTCCTATGGGACTTTTGTGGCCTCCTTCAGTGGGTTCAAGAAAATCAAGCAACATTGATCCAAGAAATCTCTTTTCAGAAGAAGGTAAAATTGCATTCTTATGTTCTTCTCCCTTCCACAAAAAGCGCAATTCTTAGGAAGATAAGACAAGGCCTAGTGCACCAGGCTACTGCTATGGAGACAGATAATGTAGGCATACCCCAAAAAGGAATTCCTTCCAACTAAAGAAATCTGAAGAGAAGCTGTCTTTTCCTATACCAGAACATTGGGAAATATTTATAGATTTCTTGTAGTTATGCGCAGAGTGCAAGTGATCAGCATACCTTATATAAGGTCTAGAAGGACGGTTATCCAGTTTGCCTTGATACACAAGCTGTCCTCTTAATAGCAAAGCTTTTAAAAGGCTAATCTTGCTAAAAGCGCTATCTTTCACATACACAGAGCAGTCTCTTAACAGACGACAAGGCTTTCTGGATCTGCCCTGAAAATCACTATGACCTGTTTACATCTAGGGTACATCTCTCTCCTTTATTCCAGCAAGTCTCCACCCTGGTCAGATGCGAAAAAAGGAAAACCAGACCCAGCTATACCATCCACAAGGGGCTTTTATTCTCCCTGTGTTTTGTTTATGGTAATTTGCATATACCTGATAATAGATGCAAGTGGTATGACCTTGCCTTGTAGCAGCTCTGACTTTTCATATGAGCAGTCCTTAAGGTAAATTAACAGATAAACTAGAGATGTTCTATTTTCTGAAAAGAATTCATGTAACATAGTATACATACACAGCAATTCAAAAATTTCAGATTGCCAAATGTTTTAGTAACGTATATCTGGTTATTTTGGAAATGCATTCTGTTTACAGAGCACTTACTGCAACAGGCCTCAATCCTGACTGGGCCTACCTACCATCATACAAATAATGTTGCTTATGTACAATGGGGAAGTAAGAATTTTTATTTGAAATTTAAATCTTTTTCCATACTAAAGTAATAGTACCTTGGATTTTATTTTATTGTTTGCAGCTGATTCATTTTAAACTAATAATTAGGACTTTTTTGTTTTAAACCAGAAATTATGGAGAAGTCGGGTGAGGAAGGAATGCCTGATCTTGCCCATGTAATGCGCATTTTATCTGCAGAGAATATCCCAAATTTACCACCTGGGGGTGGTCTAGCGGGCAAGTAAGTACAGTGCTGGAATGATTTATGGCTTTTAGTAATTATAATTTTGAATATAAATACAAGTACAACATGTTTCTTCATTAACTGAAGACTTGATTATCTTTAGTAGAGAAGATGTACAAACTTAAGTTACTAAACGTTTAACATTGCTCAGTTTTTCATATATTAAACTAGTTCACTGTCTGCACTACAGAAAATACAGGCAATACTTTCTATTCTGCCACTACCAGCCCCCCACTCCATCCCAAATAGGGAAAAAATAAAGACTATTTTGATACATAAGATATTGGTTTACCATCCCATACAATTACATTTAAAGATATAAAATTTGGCATATTTGGATTTTTAGTTTTTTATATTTGTTCACTATCCATAGAAAATAATAAAATAGAAAATTGAGCAATTTTCATGCTACTCTGAATTTTTAGCTTCAGGGCCCAATGTGTACTTGGGTCAGTGCCAGCGTAGCTTGCCTCTTCGAAGAAAAATTGCACCCATTTTGTTTAACGTCAGCCTGAAAGTTTGAAAGGTAGAAAGCACTTTTCAGTATTAAAATTGTGAAATGTTTTTTAAAAGGACATTTTAGGAAAAATTGAGGTAAGCCTATGGTGGGACACCAGTTTTTTTTGCAAGCCTATAGATGGGACACCAAGTTTTTTGCTAATGATTTGTTTGTGTCACTGGCAGTATGAGCCCAAGAGAGAATTTAAGTGAACTATTGTTCTGGTTGTTTAAGCCATTATTAAGCCAAGGTACAGACCTGTTTAAAATCTTCTACATTGGGATTCCCATACATGGTATCATTTCCCAGCATAAGCCTCAAAAATACCAATTTTAAAATATATATTTTCACATTTCACGGTTTGTTTATGGTAAGAATTGCCGCTCACCTTAGGAATTCTTAGACTGCTGGGCTAAGCTGAAAGTATGGATGTATTCCAGAACTACTGTAATGAAACTTGGGACATTCTGCATGTACATGGTGGGAATTTATGAAATGTTCAAGCAACTCTGAAGATGTAGTGGGATAAAAACCTGAGAGGAGAGGAGGGCTGGGAAGCAAAAATTCAGAAGAGGAAATCGTTGGTCGCATACAAACTTAAACCTTGAAAAATTCTTCGTTACCATTAACTGAACTTTTTATATGCAGGGTAGACAAACAGAAGTTTAGACATGAAATATCTCTCTTCATTTGTGTGGTAGGATGTTCAAATTTATATGGCATTTCTCTGCTATATTACAGGTTTTTTTTGTTTTTTGTTTTTTTCTTCATTTTTAGGCGTAATATTATAGAAGCTGTGTATAACAGGCTGAATCCACACAGAGAGAATGATGGGGTAAGTTTTACTTTGGGATCTTAGACTTTACTAATAATGAGGAAACCATAATACTTCAATGCAGGTGGGGTACAGAACAAAATTTGATATATATATATTTACATGTACATCACTGTTCAAGAACTTTATTGTTAAAGGGACAGTGATGTTGTGTGTGAAACCCAGTTCTGAAGAATTAATTTTTAATATAAATGGCTGCTTCTGCTTTTCATTCAAGACCATGGAGCCACAATATGGGGACTTACTTTAGGAGCTGTTGGTAGTTTAAATATACTCTGGCTTTGAAGTAAGTAATGAGATTGTAATTTTGTTACGTGTCCTGTACTTGAAAATCTAGTGTCAAATTCTGTGTCCTTGTAAGAATCATATTCACACAGAAAATTTCTGTTGAGTGTGCACTAAGTGAAAAGGGTCTTGGTAGTGATACTGGCTATGCTTTTTTAGCATATTGCACAGGTGATTCCAGTGAAGATTAGTGTATTTCAGTTTTGAAGATCTTTTGTGAAATGGCTTAGAACTAGTATAATTTACACTTGAATGAAAGTAACAAGTTCTTTGTTCATTCCTAATTTAATTTTTTTAATGAATTATTTACACTTATCTGTTCAACTCCTGGACACTTGAGCTTTCAAATCTTTAAACATTCAATTAGACCAAAAAAAGTACAACACTATGAAATATAGTGGGTTGCTATAACTGTTTAAATTACTACGTTACTGGATTGAGTAAGGAATAAATGTGAAATTTACAATTTACACTTTTTTAACATCTGTTTTACAAAGTAATTGTAACAGTCATTTCATGTCAGTCAGCTCCATAGTGACAGATTGGTTTAGAGACTTCATGTATAGGAGACTAAAACATTTTTTTTTGACTTGTTTAGATAGTAACTTTTAAAAGGCTGATAATTTCTCATTGCTTAGCGAAATGTTGCCCCTTTACCCGTAGGGTTCACTCCCTAAGCTAATTTGTAAAGCTACTACCCTGTTCTCTAAATGATCCCCAGAAACCATGCATGCTGAGATGCCTAAAAAAATTCAGTCAGCAAGTGAAGGCTCTGGTGAGAGGGTGGGTAGGGTTGTCAGATTTTATTTATTTATTTTAACTACTTTGAAATTATTCTGAATCTAGTTGTGCATATAACTAGCCTCTGTAATTATATGATCTTACTGTTATCACTGTCTTTCTCGCCTCACTCCATCTACTTCCCTTCTGTTGGCTGTTAGCTTGATATGTTGTGTTGTCTTAAGAGTGCATGTGCAATTGCAATGTTGGCAGCTGTATGCCAGCAATAAAGCTACTGTAAAACTTTCTAGTGTAGATGTGGCCTTAGATTGCAAGCTCTTCAGGGCAGGAACTGTCTTTCTATGTGTCTTTATAGAGCCTAGCACAGTTGGGGGCCTTGATTCTGATTTGGGCCTTTGTGTGCTATCACAATACAGATAAATAGCTAATGGTTTCATTGTCACGTCTGTCTTTTTAAACATTAAAATTTGTAGTTTATATTATTTTTTTTGTCTTAGATCATAAAGGTTAGTTAAATTTTACATCCTTAACCCCTTCAAACTGTGCCACAGTTCCTCCCAAAATAAACCAGCATGCTTCCAAGTGTCTCAGCTGTCTTCATATCCTCAAACATCTGCTGTTTCCTCAGTCCTGCAAGTAACTCTGCATCCTCCCAACCCACCATGACTCCTAACAGTTGGAATACTATATGTTCTCTCTGCCTCAGCATCTTTTTACCCATTTCCAAAAATGGAAATGTTTAGGATTAGTTAAAGTACCCAATTTAGAACATTTGCAATGAAAAAAAAAACCCTGGCTCCTCTGTCAGATAATTATAAATGCCTGATGGTGCTGCAGCATATTTGTGACAAAGAAAGACTTTCAAAGGAAAACACAAAGGACCAAATTGTTATAATTTGTGTAGCTCCACAAAGGCAAAAACCAGAGTAAACAAATATATTAAGCATTCTCTCAGCTACTGATGAATCTCAGGAAATGTCTTGGACCTGCTTCATCAGTTCTTAAATATTATCTATTTGTATTTTATTAAACTAATTGTTTAATTCTTACACAAATGCAAATCTGGTGGGCATAGTAAAAACAAAAAGGGAGGGCAGGCTTACTATTAAAGGTTATATTTACATTGAATACTGTATTATGCAAAAAGTGTGGACAATACAGTGCAATGCACTTTTTGAGCTATATAAATATAGTTTTCTTTTCTGCTAGAATTAAATAAAATCCCTATATTAAGGGAAATCTCTGTGATCTTTGAGTATTGGAGGACCAAGAGGTCACTTAGACCTGGGACTGCAGTTTAATGCATCAGCCACACTAGGTAAAGGATCGAGTTTGATTCTCTGATAGGAATATCTACGTCATTTGACAACAGCATTATTTCCCTTCTCTGTCCTTGCCTCATATGTCCCAGAAGGACTTGAAGGGAGGAGAAAATTCAGTGCTGCCATTGGACAACAGAGCTGACACCTCTTTATAGTACCCCAGTAGATGAAAGGTACTTTCCTTTCTCCTTAAAAGAGGCTGAGTCTACTAGTTCATGTGCTGTGCTGAACCTGATAATCTAGGTCAGTGTTTCGCAACCTTTTTGATACCAGGGACTGGCTTGCTGCATTCCTAAACTGTGTCAGGCAGGGACCAACTCTGGTCCATGGACTGGTCGTTGAGAAACACTGCTCTAGGTCACTGCTAAACTCACTCCCCAAGCCCCTGGACTTTCCTTCAGTCTCCTGAGCTTGATGCTTAGAGAAGAAAATTGAAGAAGGAATAATTCCATTATTAGTTAAAATGCTTCTGTTCTTCTCTGTGTTGTGATAGCATAACTGGAGTGCCCCTACAAACCTGCATTCAATCAGATACCAAAGGAAAGGGCTGGATACATACAACACACCCAGTTGGTGGTGGCTTGTAAAGTGTGTTTCAAAATGAAATATTACAATGCTCCTAGTATAAGTCATGTTATAGCAAAAGCAGAGCTTTATATTAAAAATTATGGGCCAGATCCACAGCTAGTATTAATTTGCACAGTCTGGAGCTGCACTGATTTTACATTGCTGAGAGTCTGACCCTATTTTGGTGAACTGTATTCTTACATAGACTAAGAAAAATGTTTACATCTGTTTAATATTTTTCTATATGCAATATTGCTGTAACAATCTTTGAAACTCCTTACTTATAACAACATTCAGAAATCTTCAATCATTCATTTAGTGATGTGTAATATATTTATCAACATTCCGTATAATTAATTTATACAGTATTGATAAAGTGATTATATAGAGATATGATTTGCATTGCATGTTTTTAATGTACAGTCAACAAAATATATGGTGTGGGATAAAACCTGAACTGATGAAATTATAAAGTAAAAGGTATTTATATGAATTTTTGTATTTGAGCAGATGTCTAGGTTGTAACAATATACTGTAGTGTGAACAGCTTAAATAAAAAAAGTAATCTTCATTTGATAACAAATGAACTTTATAGCTCGATGAATCAAGAATTTTCAGAAAGCATCTTTTATCGATTATTTTTTTCAGAATACAAATGTAGTTATATTTTTCACAACTATAAAGGCTTTTATTTAAATTGTAGTCAAGCTCAAGAATTTTGTCCTCGGGTCTAGTGCACTTTCTTGTGGTAACTATTTAATTTCTCAAATATATTTCTGTTAAATAATAACTTAGGAGCAAATCCTTAACACAGTGCACAGCCTATATACGCTTACACTGTACTGGAAGAGATCTGTGGAGGAAGGAATCCTCCCTATAATGTTGCAGCGATGTTTTGTGGGTGGTATTGGAGCCTCCGAGATGCTTGGTCACTGGACTCCTGTGCACTCTTACTTGGTGTGGAGTGGAGTAGTTGGGACCCCTGGCTCATCTGGGGATTGGCCCTGCTTTGAGCAGGGCGTTGGACTAGATGACCTCCTGAGGTCCCTTCCAACCCTGATATTCTGTGATTCTATGATCACTGATCCCTAGGGGCATGCTTGGTTACCAGGAACCTTTGTGTAGTAATTTTACCATTTCTGTTGTAGACAAGGATCTCCATAGATAGGAAGGTGGAGACAAGATCTGTTCCTTAATAGCACTATAAATGTATGTGATGCTGTACAGTATTCAGTGCCCAACATGTAATAGACCCTTGCACCAAAAGGTTTGCAATCTAAACGAATAGTATAATGTATTTTTGCTAACTTGCATTTGATTTTCTCAATGCTGTAGCTGAAGGATTTAAAATGGAAACAACTTATAAAAATTATTTTAAGAGGGTTACAATACTACCAGAAAAAATCATTGGAGGCTAGCTAAAATGTAATAGGAAGAGTTATTTTATTAATTTAAAAAAGAGGTTGGATTGCTCTCAGATATTGGGTGGTTTTTTGTTGGTTTTTTTTAAGTGGCTGTATTTTTCAGTAGTTCTTTATACTTACACTGTGTACTGATTAGGGCCTAGTCTACAGTAGGTTGATGTAACTACAGCATTCTGGGGTGTGAAAAATCCACACCTGAGCGCCATAGCTATCCCTGGTGTAGATGCAGCTAGATTGATTGAAGAATGCGTCTGTCAGCCTAGCTTACCATCGTTTGGGTAGGTGGTATTCCTAATGAAAAAACCCCTTCCATCACTGTAGGCTTCATTTACATTATGGGGTTATGCTAACATTGCTATTGCACTGTAGCTGTGTTACTAGAGTCCCTTATTGTAGCCATGGCTTGAGCCATTGCAGCTCCCCTTGAATGTAGGAATCTGAACTGTCAATACTAGCCGCCTGGGAAAAGTGTTTCCAATTTCACAGGACAGGAAATCTCAGTGGAGTTTCAAATATTAACACTTTATGTTCTCTGAAATAAAGAAATTTTTACAGTTTTATATTCAATAACAAATTTTGAAAATGACACCCACACTTTAAAACCAAGTTATTCTGATTATTGGAATTGAAGGGTAGAGAAACGATATGTTATGGCAGCCAGTATTTTCATGAACCCCCTAGAATTAGATATCATTTGACATTTGTAAGGTTAGGATTCCAAGTTTTCAGATAGCTTACAATGTTGGTTACAGCTCTGAAAGCTCTCAAGAATAGGGGCCACTAAAATCAGATCAGAATTGAAGGAGGCAGTGGGAAAGCATAAATGGCAATCAGGATGATTTGCCTATAATATCTTTTGTAGCGAGAATCACCAGCCTTCCAGTGATATCTAGCTACTATTTCTAGCATAATAGTTAGTGAGGCATCAATAATTAAAATATCTTCTGGCCCCTCAAAGCAACAGAGCTGTTTTGGCACTGATCCAGAACTCAAAATAGCCAGTTCGGACCTCAGAGCCATGCAACTTTTTCTCCTGGCAAAAGCACACTAATCACCATCACAGAATAACAAGAGGGTTTTTTGGTTTGCTTTACCCATTTGATTGAAGTAGTCTACAATGCTTTTGCAGCTTGGGTGGGGGAGGGGGGGAAGGATTCCTTCCCACATCATAGGCCACAATTCAAGATGGGTGCCTAAATTTAGGTTGTTGGATTTGGCTTTAGCTAGATATTCTGGATAGTCATTTTCCTGACAGCAACTTGGGAAGAAAAATTGCTAGATCATTGGCGTTTTTGTGAAACAGTATCTTTTGTGATGCTGATTGGCAGTAGCTTGGCCCTCTACCCGCTGCATTGTACACATGAAGAAAATCAGATTTCAAGTGTCAAAGGATTTATCAATTAAGTGAATTCTGATACTACAGCATCCATTGTTGGCAGTAAACATTTTTTAATTAAGCTGTTCACATAGGGTGTATATTGCTACTGAATCAGTAGTACTTTACATTTTAAAATATTGACTCAGTAGTTAGTGTAAATTTAAATGGCCACGTTCTTCACTCTTTGGCTTCCCCTGAAGTCAATGACTGCCAGACAGCTATGTGCATCAAAGGACATAGTTTGAACTAAAGGCCGATTTATTCTGGGGTCATCTTTTTGATATTGTTCTTTGTGCCTCACATAAAGTAGATTGAAATATTTGTCAATACTGTAAGTCTTAATAGAGACAATTTAAATACAAGTTATTTTCTTAAATGCCCATTCTAAAATAAACAAACATGAATCAAATAACGTAATTTTAGGATGCATGTTGCTAACTTAAGGTATTTTTATATATGCATAGGAGGGCATAAAGCTCAGATCTTTTCCTCAATCAGAAATGACTTTTTATATAATGTATTTTAAAATATATGTATCATTCTAAAATATCCTAGTTTAACTACTGATTTTGGGGTCTTGAATCTTAAAAAAAGGACCCTGGCGAACCCGAGGAAAGTGGAACACAGGGGAAATTGGTGGAAGCTCTCAGGCAAATGAGAATTAATCATAGGGGCAACTACCGCCACCTTCTGGAGGAGATGCTGACTAGTTACAGGATAGCTAAAATACAGGGAGAAGAGTGCACTGCTGAACCAGCTACAGCATCTACTTCTGATAATCTTGCTGGACCCAGTGACCCAGTGGCAGACACCCAAACAGAATCTGAGAATCATCTTGCTGAAATGCAGAGCTCTGATGAAGATTCAGGGAGAAATGAGATGAGTGATAAACAGGTGTAATGTCTTTGTGTTGCACACAGCCGATTTGATAGCTTGACCTAGCTGTTCTAATGTATTCATATGTCAGCACATTGTTGCATCAGTTCTAGAAAGTTAGTTTGTTTGTACCTACATTTATATGTACAGACTTTTTATATGAAAAGTTATCCTTTTTTGAGTAATTTAAAAGTTACTATTTACTGTAGTTTGGATTAATAAACAAAATGTAATTAAATTTTATATTCTGTGTAGCAGGAAGCAGGACATCTACATTACTGGTAGTTGGTAGTCTTAAGGATTTACTTTTTTAAAACCCTGTGACACCAGTGATAGGAATTTTTAACAGATGCAAAAGCAAGTTTTTCTTTGTGTTGTAAGCGCATTCCTAGTGAATGCTGAATTTTAATACTTTACATTACATATATTAATTGGCATCTTAATCAAATACACCTTTGTTCACATTTCTGAATTGAATTATTTCACAGCATAATATCCTACCTATTGCATGTTTGTTTGATTAGTATATAGTTCACATTATCATAGTTACAAAAATAATTATTCACTTGTTTTAGGATTTGTTATGCCACTCTTTTTTTCCTCAATGTATGGTCCTTTCAGTTTAGACTGTATCCTCTGTTCAGTGTGAATATCTTACTTATTTTCTAGAGAACTGTATCCTTCACTATTCCATAGGTTATAGCATAATGTATATCAGACAATAATATGTACTTAGAATTAGTGTTTAGTGTGAATCTCTAAAAATTTGTTTAAATCCAAATAAAAAATATGATGTGGAATAATATCTGTATGCATATTGATTTTATTTAAGTAATTTTGTTGATATTATGCTACCTCAAGCTTTTTGGAAGTTCATTTGAAATACTAATTATCTAGTCATGGTTTGAAAATATTTGTAGCTACTGTTAATAACAGACAACAAGGATCGTGACACTGTTTATTAAACTAGCTATTCCTACAAATATTCTGGGAGTTTTTATTATCGTAACTAATCTGTGTTCTAGCAATATTTCATAGTTTTAAATTAAATACTACAATAAAATTGAGACAAACATGCTGTTGTATTTTAGGTTATATTCTACATTTTGTGTTATATTGCTCTTCATTGTGTGTACACACATGCACATACACACATTCAAGTAGATTAGTGTATTACTATGTTACTGTGAATCTAACTGCCTGTAGTTTATTTCTGAAATGCCATTGTCAAAAGTATGCCATTGTCAGCAGTGACAAAGGTATTTTGTCACAGTTCCTATTATATTTTTGGTTGCAGTTGTTGAAGCACTTGCACAAAATTATAGCTTTTATCATCCAACAAAGATATAAATAAAAGTTCACTACCTCTTGTGAGTAACATCCTGTGGGAACCTCTTGCTAAATATGGATTATCTTTCAAGAGTTCAGAAATCTTCCTTAGCATTTCACAGATTTTTATAGATTTTTTTTTTTTTTTAAAGTAGTGGTTAGCTGATGGATTGATGGAATAATACACTGGGTGATTTGTTTAGGTTTTTATTTATATTCATTGCAGTGCATTATTTTTATTACATTAATATGTTCTGTAAGAGAAAAGCATAGCTAAGCTTTTAATCAGTTAGTCATGCTGCTTCCAGAGATGAATTCGAGAGATTCTGCGGACAGAGATATATATGGAAAAAGTGATTTTGTGTATGTGTGTAAATTAGTAAAGAAAACGTGGCCATTGCTTTCATTTTTTACTTCCTCGTGTTACACTTTATTATGTTGTTAGAATTCAATTAATTATGGATGTAGTTTTTTGTATTGGTGAGTATTAATATTTTTCCTCTTCTTTTCCTGTAGGGTGCTGGAGATCTAGAAGATCCGTGGTAGCCTTACAAATGCTTTTGATTCTGAAAAAAATGGGGGAAAAAACTTAATCAGTTTTCTTCAATACAAGGGAAAAATTCTGGTGGATTTCCAACATTTTGTGAAATGGGCAGAAAGATATTAGAGTTTTCCATCACTTGTTTATTTTTGTGTTTTCTGATATTGCCACTCTTAGCATTGCCTGTATTACAGTATCTTTACCAGCCTCAGGCATACGGACTCCATCTTTGTTGAACTTTTAGCCCTAAAAACCAAGGAAAAAGTGATTCTTTCAGCAAATCAATATATGTACCTGAGGTGCATGGGATTGTAGTTGTACTCTGAAGATACATTATGGTTTAACGAAACTTACATTTAAGCATGAAAGAGTACAAATAATTGTATGAGACGTTACTTATTTCACTTTACGAAGTTGGAAGGCTTTTGCAGCTCTGTGGCTTGGAAGTAATTTCAGTTGGGCAATATGCTATAGGATTTGTATTTCTCCCTTCCCCCCCCCCCCCCCCCCCCCCCCGTTTTACCTGTATTATCAGACTGTTAGGTTTCCCTACAGTGTCCAAATTGTGATACGTTGCCTACTGCTTGCTTGATGATAAATGTATTTGGCAATAATAGAAGAAGATTTTAGGCGTCTAAAACCAATAAGAATTTTACGCACGTGTACAACACATCCTTAAACTCTTGCTAGAAAAAAAACCTTTTAAAACCAAACTGATTAATTTATGGTTAGATGTAACTTAATTTGACATCTTACTCACTGCTGCAGGTTTTTTTTAAAATGCTGAAAATTTGCCTTTACTATAATGTAAAATGTGATTTTTGTTCTACATGTGGTTTTCTATAGTTTCCTCTAATTTTTCAGCTTAAGATACAGACAGAAGTCTTGTGTAATATGGATATAATTTTTAATTGTTTGCATTATTTTCAAAGCTCAAATTTATCACTTTGAGATTACTATAAATACAGTTAAAATTATCTATTTTAAATCTAAGAAAATATTAGAGATATTTTCATGGGTTCAATGACCTTTCATTTTATAAGCAATGGGCATGGTACAGAGTGGCTGTCATGTAAGGTACTTGAAGATTCTTAGTTTAATTCTATTTTTGCAATAACTTTGATTTTTTTTCTGAATTATTTTGAGTTGTGCATGTATTGAGTCCAGTAGATGCTAAAAATGGAGAAGAATAAAGTATTTATCTAAAAAAAAAAAAAAAAAAAGCTATGGGGGAGGGGAAACAATGAATGTATCCATCTGTACATGCTTTACATGCTGTGGATGCCTTGTAAACATTTTCCTATTTGTTTAAACTGTGTTTCAGCGAGGATGTAATTGCCCTTGTGTGTAGTTTAAGCTAATGACAGTCATCAACTGGTTTTGTGTGAAATGGAATTCATGCTATTTTTCTGTAACTTTATCCCCATGCTGAGTCTGTAAAAACACACACACTCACTTACTGGTGCCTATGGGCAGCTTTCCCAATCATTTTGATTCATTGTGTATCTGATTTTTTTTTTGTTTTGTTTTGTTTTTTGTTCTAGAGAGGATTATTGCCACAATATATTTTATTTATTCATTAGATTTTAGCCTTGTAAGTTAAATTGTTCTAAATGACGATGTTAACAGATTTTTGTCCCTTTACTGGGTTTTTGGGGTTGTTAAAAGATTGGGAATGAAGAATGCAAAATGGTTTATTGTTCAGACTGTCCGCTCTGGTCCAACCCTGTACTGATAGTACCTTCCCAGTATGATATTGTGATGTTTCATACAATACAGTGAACATAACCAACTTGTTATCTTCAATAAAGGATTGCTAAAACAGTGTGATACACTGCTATTTTGTGCAGAAGGGATTTATGCTGAAAAGGTAGAAAGTTTGATTATCTTTGCTTTTGTGTAATTTTAAATATTCATTTTTGTTTTTGCTGTCTATATATGTGTATTGACAATGCCAAGACTTCAGGGTTTGGTCCTTTGGTGACATACAAAACCAAAAATCTCTGAATAGGCACGTCTGTCCCAAACAGTGGGATGAATTTGGCCTTGTAACTGCCATCAACCTTTCACCTTAGTTTAGTTGTAATTTATCCATTATTCTAGAGGTTGGAAAGTATGAAATCAAGTCTGATAAGAACTACAGATGGAGTTAAAAAAATAAAAGTGATCAGGATTTGAATTTTAGCCATAAATTCATGGACGATCCCTAGCTACATCTGCAAAAATAAAATTGAGACAAACTGTCCAATTGTAACAGCTTGACAATCTCAGGGTAAATCTGCAACTTCCAATAGTGGCTTTATACTTTCTGGTGAAGTACTAGGTAGCAGTTACTCTCTAACAAAGATGTTACAGATAAATAGTAATTAATTTTGGCCCCTATTAAATATTTACACTGTAGTGGAATGTTGTGGGAGAGGGTGAGAATAACAAGTTGACAGTTTTGTTATTTCAGATACAAAGCTTGTTGTAATTCCATAGATGAAGTTTTAGTCTGGAATACAGATACCTGCATCTCATCGTTGTCCAAACCAGAAGCCATTTTATCTTCCGGCTGTCACACAAATCAGGGCCATTTTTCTCAGAAGAGATCTTAATCCTTTCCAGCAGTTTCCCAGGTTGAGATTCCAAAACAGGCATTTCACATAAATTTCAAACCCTGAACTTAGTCAGGAAAAAGTGCAGCCATAATGATCATGAATGGCTCTTAGCAGGACCCGGATACTGGGCCAGAAAACATTTAGTTGCTTTGATAAGCTTTGTTTTATTTTATTTTGGTCAGATCTGTTTGTAGAATGCAATCTTTGTCCTGAACACCTGATTAACTAGCAGTCTTAGTTCCTCTTTATAATGCAGTAGGAAAACTTGCATTTCTTCTAATAGGCCTTGTTTCTGCAGTGACTTATATTTATACTTCACAATGTACTGTGAATAGCCTTATTGAAGTCAATGGGACTACTCAGTTTATGTAAAGTGAAACGTGTGTACAAGTCTTTGCAGGACAGGGCCTTAGTCCATAGAATTACCTCACAAATGTAAAATAGGTCGTTCTTTCCCTTAGATACAGATGTTTATGCATCTGCTTTTTCAGGAATTATGCCATTAGAAGTTCGTCTGCTTTTGGTTGTTGGGTTTAGTGTGTGCTTGCTGATTGGTGGCAGACTAGATGATCTGGGGTCCTTTCTGGCCTTAAACTCTGACTGTGACGTGGACACCAGATATGTTTTATCACCAGGGCTGTCGAATAATTGCAGTTAACTCATGCGGTTAACTCAAAAATTTAATCACAATTAATCGCACTGTTAAACAGTAGACTACCAATTGAAATTTATTAAACATTTTTGGATGTATTTCTACATTTTCAAATATATTGATTTCTATTACAACACAGAATACAAAGTTTTGTACAGTGCTCACTTTATATTTTTTATTACAAATATTTGCACTGTAAAAATGATAAACAAAAGAAATAGTATTTTTCAATTCATCTCATACAAGTACTGTAGTACAATCTCTTTATCATGAAAGTGCAATTTATAAATGTAGATTTTTTTTGTTACATAACTGCACTCAAAAACAAAACAATGTGAAACTTTAGAGACTACAAGTCCACTCGGTCCTACTTCTTGTTCAGCCAATCTCTAAGACAAACAAGTTTGTTAACATTTACAGGAGATACTGCTGCATACTTCTTATTTACAATGTCACCCAACAGTGAGAACAGGTGGTCACATGGCACTTTTGTAGCGGACGTAGCAAGGTATTTATGTGCCAGATATGCTAAATATTTGTATGCCCCTTCATGCTTCGGCCACCATTCCAGATGACATGCTTCCATGCTCATTTAAAAAAAAAAAAAGCATTAATTAAATTTCTGACCGAACTCCTTGGGAGAGAATTGTATGTCTCCTGTTCTGTTTTCCCCGCGTTCTGGTTTTCCCTCATTCTGTCATATAGCAGTCTTGGATGATGACCCAGCACATGTTTATTTTAGGAATACTTTCACTGCAGATTTGACAAAATGCAAAGAAGGTATCAATGTGAGATTTCTAAAGATAGCTATAGCACTCAACCCAAGGTTTAAGAATCTGAAGTGCCATCCAAAATCAGGGATGAGGTGTGGAGCATGCTTTCAGAAGTATTAAAGGAGCAACACTCCGATGCATAAACTACAGAACCCAAACCACCACAAAAGAAAATCAACCTTCTTTGGCATCTGACTCAGATGATGAAAATGAACATGCATCGGTCCACTCTACTTTGGATCGTTACCGAGCAGAACCCATCAGCATGGATGCATGTCCTCTGGAATGGTTTGAAGCATGAAGGAATATCTGAATTGTTAGCGCATCTGGCACAGAAATGTCTTGTGAAACCGGCTACAAAAGTCCCATGCGAACGCCTGTTCTCACTTTCAGGTGACATTTTAAACAAGAAGCGGGAAGGATTATCTCCTGCAAATTGTAACCAAACTTGTTTGTCTGAGCGATTGGCTGAAGTAGGACTGAGTGGACTTGTAGGCTCTAAAGTTGTACATTGTTTTGTTTTTGAATGCAGTTATTTTTTTTGTACATAATTCTACATTTGTAAGTTCAACTTTCATGATAAAGAGATTGCACTACAGTATTTGTATTAGGTGAATTGGAAAATACTATTTTGTTTTTTACAGTACAAATATTCGTAATCAAAAATATAAAGTGAGCACTGTACACTTTGTATTCTATGTTGTAATTGAAATCAATATATTTGAAAATGTAGAAAACATCCAAAAATATTTAAATAAATGGTATTCTATTGTTTAATGGCACAATTAATTGTGTGATTAATCGAGATTAATTTTTTTATCGTGCAATTAATCACTTTTTTTAAATCGCTTTACAGCCTTTTTATCACACTTCAGCATACCCAGACTTATTCTGTAAGTGAACATGCTGCTAAAGTGGTGGTGATCTCAAAATAACTTGGTTTTCTTTTAATAGTGTTATAGTAGTTGGAAAACATGCTCATCTTTGACTTCCACATTGGTGTGAAAAAAAGCTGGAGGTCTGACATTGCTTACTCTAATCACTAATTTGTTCATTTATTCAATCTATAACTGCCATGGGCAGCTAACTAACAAATCTGGTTTTTATTATATTCTTCTAACAATACCATAATGGAAATATCCTGAGACAAGGGTGAAGAGAATTGTTCGTAGAATTCTGGTGGGACGAAGTTTCTTTCCCATCTAAGAAATTTGTGTTCATACTAAAGAAGTACAACTCACTTTGCTTGCGTCATATGTGAATGTTTTCAGATAGCTAGTAGCTTGTCATAGAGTGCATTGGAGAGTGTATTGTCTGGATCTGATGGTTTTGATTTAACTATGAAAATAAAATAATCAGGTATCTCGGTTAAGCATATAAAATGAAATATGGAATAAAACAATAAAAAACTAATGCAAATGTTGCTACACTGTGGCCCTATTCCTGGAAAGGCTTACTATATGTTTCCATTTAAGTGTACAAGTACTCCTCTTGACTTTAGTGGAGCTACTCATGTGCTTAAGCATGCATCAACATTCGCAGGATTGGGCCAAAGTGCATATTAACTTTGGTTATCAGGAATCTTGACACAAACACTATTGCTAAATTTTGAAGAATTTGTGGTTATTGCTGCTATTGTATTGCAATAACATCACGCTCTGATCTGTCCATATCGATGCATACAAAGAGTCCCTGTGCTGTGGAGCTCACAATATAAGAAAAGCAGCATATGAAGGGAAGGAGAAAATGACACACTCAAAGTATTTAAATCATCAATACTCTAAATGCTGCCCCGCCTTGCCAGTTGGCTAACTTCTTGTGGACACCATGCATGAAGTGACTTTTGAGGGGAAAACTTCAATTGAAAGCCTTCTCATGCCAATAGCCCCAGTCACAGTATGAAGTAAGAAAAATGTGTTGGATCCTCAAAGGTCAAATCCTGCAATTTGAGTAATTAAAAATTCATAACGAAGTCAATGGGAATTTTGGATCCGTGTGGATTGTGGATTCAGCCACAGGTAATGCTTTTGAAAGAGCTTGTTATGTCCACTTTAAACTGTGACATTTACTATTTAGTTAATGGGAAATGTACTCCAAATTTTAGTTTTACATTTGTTCATTTAAAAACAGAAAATGGGAGAGAACTTCGAAGTTTTAACAGACAGAAAATGAATCAACTTTACAAGTCCTACATTTCCTTCTTAGGTTTCAGGTCGTCCTGGACTGAAATGACATGAAGAATGAAAGCGCCAACAACAAAACTAGATGTAAAAAACTCAACTTGTCATTATTTCTAAAATGAGTCTGTTACCCATCTACAAACATGCGGACATAATTACAATGCAGTATTTTAAACAAAAAAAGGACAATCCCTCAAAACAAACTACTTCCAACCCAGCCTCTGGGCAGGTGTTTGCCTGAAACTGCCCTCTGTTATTACTAGAGGACATCATGCTTGATTAAAAGTTTAGCCTTGCGTGCAGTGGCAGTCAAAAAAGCTAATAGAATGTTGGGAATCATTAAGAAAGGGATAGATAAGACAGAAAATATCATATTGCCTCTATATAAATCCCTGCTACGCCCACATCTTGAATACTGCATGCAGATGTTGCCCCATCTTAAAAAAGATATACTGAAATTGGAACTCCCAGGGGTTGGTATGGACACAGAACTGGAGACAGTACAAGGTCCTTCGGTGCTAGGCCCTCCCTCGGCACTGATGCAATCGACACCGCAGATGGTTCAGTGGAGGTTGTTGCTACCCTCAACGTTTAGGCATGTGGAGGCTCCAGTACTGTGGCACCAGAATTTTGGCACCCCTGGTGCTGACTACCTCGAGAGCACCGATTCTGACCTTGTTCTGGGCCCACAAATAAGTCGGATCACCAGTTGGCTCTGTCTGCAGTCACTCCTCCCATGTCTCTGAGGTCCCAAGACACCTGGGCTTCAGAGTCGTGATCCTCATCCTCCCACTCCACTTCACTGGAAGAGGTCCAAAGGCCACCGGTATGGCTACCAGGATTGGCATGCATCCCAAGGCTGGGATGGAGGCCCCTGGCATGACACCTATTGGCCACCACTGCCTTACCCATACCAGTGGCCCCCTTGGTCTCATTGGGAAGCTCCTTGCTCCCAGAGGTTTTGCTCATCATCCAAGTCAAAAGCATGATCACCTGCTCATGCGGTATTTGTGGCTGCGGATCAGATGCAAGTCCAGACACCTGCGGTTTCCTTTCCTATGGAGCTGCTGGAGTTTTCCTGTCCAGAGATGCTGCCTCAGGAGCAGGCTCTGCCTTTGGCCCAGCCAACAGCTTCGTCTTCATCCCAGGACGATGTGGTGTTGCCTGGTTCATCCTCCTCTTCTATCCCAGAGGACTTCAAGGTGTACCAGGACCTTTTATGTTGGGTGGCCTTGTCTCTTGATATTCAGGTGAAATTTCTCCAGGAGAATACCCATAAATTTGTAGAAATTCTCCAGCCCTCTCTCCTTGAAGAGTTTCCCTTCTAATTAATGAGGTGCTCCTTGAGTCTGTGATGGCTCCTTGGGGTGTGTTAGTGGTCAACCACTTGGAGAAGCGCTATTTTGTACCTGTATAGGGATATCAGGGGTTTTATTTCCATCCAGCCCCAAACTCCCTGGTGGTCCTGGCAGTGAACAACTGAATGCAGCAGATCAGGTTCACGTCCTCCCCCAAGGACAGAGACTCAAAGTGCTTGGAGTTTTTGGGCAGAAAGATGTATACCTCCTCTTGACTCCAGATGAGGATCATGAATCAGCAATTACTATAAGGGCAGCTTCCTGGCTCCAGAACTCAGGGATCGCACTGGATGTCCAGCAAGCAATTGATGACATGCTGTTCGATGGCCAAACCTTGTTTTCGGACAAGACTGATGAAACCTTGCATTCCTTTAATGATTCGAAAGCTACGCTCTACTACGAGGCACAGCAAAAACAGCCATACAGGCCGCAACACCTTTTGGTGCATCCCTTCCCCGAGACAGCAAGACTACCCCAAGAAGAGAGAGAGGTCTCACAAGAGGAAGCATTCAAGCTTGTGGCCTGGCTGTGCTGTGGACTTTCCTTTGGCACCTGCTATGCACCCATTTTGACTTGGTAATCCAGAGCACTGTTCCACTTGTTGTTCTTCCTCCCTTGTCTCTCTCCCTCCCCTCTCCATTCCTTTGGGGACAGGCTAGCCTGCTTTTACAATGCCTGAGTCTCTATTGTGTCCCACAGCTGGGTCCTACACACTGTCAAATTGGGTTATGCCCAATGCCCCTTCCCCACTCCCATCTCTGTCCCTCTTCAGAGACCCCTCTCACGAGACACTACTCTTCAAGCAGATCAGCTCTCTGGTGCATTGGGAGTGGTGAAGGAGGTTCTGAGTGAACACTGAGATAGTGGCTTCTACTCCCGGTATTTCCTGATACGAAAATCCAAGGGCAGGATGAGGCCCATCCTTGACCTCCGCAGACTCAGCAAATACATCAAATACGTGAGGCTCCACATGATCAATCTTATCAGCTGTCCTCCCTGCTTTGTCTCAGAATGACTGGTTCACTGCTCTGAACCTTCACGACGCTTACTTCCATGTGGCCATTCTACAAAGTCACAGGAAGTTTCTTCACTTCATGGTAAGAGACCGCCACTTTCACAACATGATTCTCCAATTTGGCCTCTCTTCTCTCTCCCCCCCCGCCCGAGTTTTCACCAAATGCATGGCAGTGGTCATGGTGTACCTCAGGAGGCAGGGAATCCATATCTTCCCCAGGTCAACGATTGGTTGCTGGAGGGCGTCTCCAGAGAGAAGGTTGTCACCTATATCGACACCATGCTACGTTTACTCATAAGAACATAAGAATGGCCATACTGGGTCAGACCAAAGATCCATCTAGCCGAGTATCCTGTTTTCCAATAGTGGCCAATGCCGGGTGCCTCAGAGGGAATGAACAGAACAAGTAATCATCAAGTGATCCATCTCCTGTTGCCCATTCCCAGCTTCTGGCAAACAGAGGCTAGGGACACCACCTCTGCTAATAGCCATTGATGGACCTATCCTCCATGAATTTATCTAGTTCTTTTTGCAACCCTGTTATAGTCTTGGCCTTCACAACATCCTCTGGCAAGGAGTTCCACGGGTTGACTGCATTGTGTGAAGAAATACTTCCTTTGTTTGTTTTAAACCTGCAGCTTATTAATTTCATTTGGTGACCCCTAGTTCTTGTGTTATGAGAAGGAGTAAGTAACACTTCCTTCTTTAAAATCATGATTGATGTGAAGAAAATATAGACTTCAATCATATTCCCCCTTAGTAGTCTCTTTTCCAAGCTGAAAAGTCCCCTTCTTATTAATTTTCCTCATACTGAAGCCATTCCATCATCTAATGATTTTTGTTGCCCTTTTCTGAACCTTTTCCAATTCCAATATTTCTTTTTTGAGATGAGGCGACCACATCTGCACGCAGTATTCATGATGTGGGCATACCATGTATTTATATAGAGACAATATGATATTTTCTGTCTTATCTATCCTGTCGGAGAATAACAGAGTTCTCACTTTTTGTTTGGGTACAGCAAGTCAGATACTTTATTTTTTCTCTATCAACTGCATAGAGGGAGAGAGCTAAACAGGTCTCTCAACAGGTAAACAATTACAGCAAGCATTTATACCTTTTGTTACAGACAATAATGAGCAACAGCTGCATTTTGTTTATACATAGGTCATTCTGATATCTTGTTTTGCTCACTAATGTAGACTCTTAGTCTACATTCCATTTTATCTACACATTATCTACACAAGGTCGCAACAACTTCTCACACAGTTCTTTCCCACTCACCTCACACATTCCTCGCTTCTACAAATCTCGCGTTATTAGGGTTACAGTTAGCCTGACTCTTGCTAACAGACTGTCATGCATTGCAATCCCCTTCCTGTCAGTTCTTTCTCTGCTTCCACAATCCCTTTTTTAATGACTCCCAACATTCTGTTCACTTTTTTGACCGCCACTGCACATTGAGTGGATGTTTTCAGAGAACTATCCACAATGACTCCAAGATCTCTTTCTTGAGTGGTAACCGCTAATTTAGACCCCATCATTGTAGATGTATATTTGGGATTATGCTTTCCAATGTGCATTACTTTGCATTTATCAACATTGAATTTCATCTGCCATTTTGTTGCCCAGTCATCCAGTTTTGAGAGATCCTTTTGTAGCTCTTCGCAGTCTGCCTGGGACTTAACTTGAATAGTTTTGTATCGTCTGCCAATTTTGGGTCACCTCACTCTTTACCCCTTTTTGCAGATCATTTATGAATATGTTGAATAGGACTGGTCCCAGAACAGACCCCTGGGGGAGACCATTATTTACCTCTCTCCATTCTGAAAATTGTTTTTCCTATCTTTTAACCAGTTACCAATCCATGAGAGGACTTTCTTATCCCATGGCAACTTACTTTGCTTAAGAGCCTTTGGTGAGGGACCTTATCAAAGGCTTTCTGAAAATCTAAGTACACTATATCCACTGGATCCCCCTTGTCCACCTGCTTGTTGACCCCCTCAAAGAAATCTAGTAGATTGGTGAGGCATGATTTCCCTTTACAAAAACCATGCTGACTATTTCCCAACAAATTGTGTTCATCTGTGTGTCTGACAATTTTGTTCTTTACTATAATTTCAACCAGTTTCCCCGGTACTGAACTCAGGCTTACTGGCCTGTAATTGCCGGGATCACCTCTGGAGCACTTTTAAAAAATTGGTGTCACATCAGCTATCCTCCAGTCATTTGGTACAGAAGCTGATGTAAATGATAGTTTACAGACTACAGTTAGTAGTTCCGCAATTTCACATTTGAGTTCCTGCAGAACTCTTGGGTGATTACCATCTGGTCCTGGTGATTTACTACTATTTAGTTTATCAATTTGTTCCAAAATCACCTCTGACACCTCAATCTGAGTCAGTTCCTCAGATTTGTCACCTAAAAAGAATGGCTCAGGTTTGGGAATCTCCCTCAGATCCTCAGCCATGAAGACCAATGCAAAGAATTAATTTAGTTTCTCCACAATGGCCTTATTGTCCTTGAGTGCTCCTTTAGCATCTCGATTGTCCAGTGGCCCCATTGATTGTTTAGCAGGCTTCCTGCTTCTGATGTATTTACTTTTTGAGTCTTTGACTAGCTGTTCTTCAGATTCTTTTTTGGCCTTCCTAATTACAATTTTTACACTTCATTTGCCAGAGTTTATGCTCATTTCTATTTTCCTCACTAGGATTTAACCTCCACTTGCCTTTTTGCCTCTCACTGCTTCTTTACTTTGTTGTTTAGCCACAGTGACACTTTTTTGGTTCTCTGTTTTTTTAATTTGGGGTATACATTTAAGTTGAGCCTCTGTTATTATGTCTTTGAAAAGTTTACATGCAGCTTGCAGGGATTTCACTTTTGGCACTGTACCTTTTAATTTCCGTTTAACTAACCTCCTCATTTTTGTGTAGTTCCTATTTCTGAAATTAAATGCAACAGTGTTGGGCTGCTGTGGGGTTTTCCCCACCACAGGGATGTTAAATTTATATTATGGTCACTATTACCAAGCAGTCCAGTTATATTCACCTCTTGGGCCAGATCCTGTGCTCCACTTCAAGAATTGCCTCTCCTCTTGTGGGTTCCAGGACTAGCTGCTCCAAGAAGCAGTAATTAAAGGTGTCAAGAAACTTTATCACTGCATCCTGTCCTGAGGTGACATGGTGGTGGTACCCAGTCAATATGATGGTAGTTGAAATTCCATATTATTATTGAGTTTTTCATTTTAATAGCCTCTCTAATCTCCCTGAGCATTTCACAGTCACTATCACCATCCTGGTCAGGCTGTCAGTAATATATCCCTACTGCTATATTCTTATTATTAGAGCATTAAATTACTATCCATAGAGATTTTATGTTACAGTTTGGTTCCTTTAAGATTTTTGGTTCATTTGATTCTATGCTTTCTTTCACATATAGTGCCACTTCCCCACCACCATGACCTGTTCTGTCCTGATATATTTTGTACCCTGGTATTACTGTGTCCCATTGATTATCCTCATTCCACCAAGTTTCTGTGATACCTATATCAATATCAATATTATATCAATATTCTCATTTAATATGAGGCACTCTAGTTCACCCATCTTATTATTTAGACTTCTAGCATTGGTATATAAGCACTTTAAAAACTTGTCACTTTTTAGCTGTCTGCCATTACATGATGTAATTGAATAGGACTTTTTTTCATTTGACTGGTATCAAAGGGGTAGCCGTGTTAGTCTGGATCTGGCACCTTATAGCCTAACAGACGTATTGGAGCATAAGCTTTCGTGGGTGAATACCCACTTCGTCAGACGCACTCTTTGTCGCTTTCATTTGACTGTTTCTCATCAGATCGTACCTGTATTTTATCATCTTCCATCTTCTCCTCCTTACTAGGACATAGAGAATCTCCATTAATAGATCCTCTCCTAAGGGTTGTCTCTGAACCACGTGCTCCTCTGCACCTGTCGGCTTTTCCAAACTCAACCACTTGGGACTCATCCTAAACACTGTGAAGTCGACCTTGCCTTCCACTCAGCAATTAGAGTTCATTGGGGCCCTGTTAGATTCCACGAAGTCGATAGTGTTCCTGCCTACTGATTGCTTCCAGGCAATTTGACAGCTGTGCCTCAATTTGCAATCGCAACAGTCCACAAAAATCCATGTGTATTAAGCCTGTTGTCCACTTGCACCCAGTGGTCCAACTCACCTCATTGCATCTTCACCCTCTTCAGATGTGGCTCAGAATGGTTTACTGCCCTGCCCTGCATTCTCTAGACAGGTTGGTTTGCCTTCTTCCATCAATCCTGGAGTCCTTGCACTGGTGGGAATTCCCATGCAATGTATGCCAAGGAGTATTCATCGCATGGCCCTCTCTGACCAAGTCCCTGGTCACCAACACATCCCTTCCGGGTTGGGGAGCTATCTGGACTTGTTGAGGTGGCAGGACCTGTGGTCGGAATGGGAAGCCTCACTCCACATCAACATGCTGGACCTTTGAGCTATCCACAATGCATGTTGTGTCTTCCAGGTCCATACCAGACATTCAGTGGTTCACATACTCACCAACAATACCACCATCATGTACTAAGTGAACAAACAAGGAGGAGCTCACTCCAGACCACTGTGCCTGGAGGTGATCAACCTGTGGCAGTTCTGCATCAAAGAGGCCATCACCCTGATAGCTGTCCACTTTACTGTGGGTCCAGAACTGTCTCACAGGTCATCTCATCAAAGTTTTCTCCCCAAGCCATGAATAGGCCCTAAGGGCAGAGATCCCTTGGATGGTTTTTGCAACTTGAGGGATCCCTGTGATCAACTTCTTTGTGATGAGGGAAAACAGGAAGTGTTTATTTGTGCTCTTTGGAAGGGTCTCAGCCCAGGCACTCTCTCCAGCGCTTTCCACTGCAAGTGGCAGTCGACTCTGCTGTACGCATTCCCTCCTATCCTGATCGTTCCCCATGTTGTCGCCAAGCTTAAGGCGGATTGAGCCAGGCTGATCCTGATCTCCCCCACCTCGTGGCTGAGGCAGTGCTGTTCTCAGACCTCCTCGCTCTCAGTTCAGCCTCCCATGCCGCTTCTTCCCCTTCCCGAGCTCCTCACACAGGACCGCAGCTGCACCCTGCATCTGGCGATGGGCTCCCTGCACTTACAGCATGGCTACAGCATGACTGAATGAGGAGGAAGAGCATTGCTCAGAGGGTGTCCAACAGATGCTATTTAACATTAGGAAGCCTTCCACTGGAACAGCCTACTTGGTGAAGTTGAAGAAGTTTTCCATATGGTCCTTGGCTGGGGGACCCCTCCAGTGGAGACTTCCATCCAGGACATCTTGGAGTACTTGCTACACCTTCAGGAATCTGGCTTAGCACTCAGATCTCTGAGCGTGCATTTGGCAGTGATATCAGGGTTTCATCCACATATTGAAGGAAAATCGGTTTTCTCCAATGCCATGCTGATGAGATTTCTGAAAGAACATCTCCGCCTGCATCCTCCAGTCCAAGACCCGGTCCCCTTATGGAACCTGAACACGGTTTCAGCAGCTTTAATGGGGCCTCCATTTGAGCCTCTTGCTTCCTGTCCACTGTCCCCCGTTTCAGAAAGCTGCATTCTTCTTAAGAGTGCTTGCTCATGTTCATTCTATGTTAGGTGTGTGCACACCCATGTGCACGGCTGCCGGAGATTTTTACCTTAGTGGAATCCGTAGGGTCGGCTCTGGTGCCCCCCTGGAGTCCCCTGCTCTTGCGCCAGTATTTGAGGCACCGCCAGCCCTGTGCCCTCTCAGTTCCTTCTTACTGCCCATTATGGTTGCTGGAATGTGATTCTTGTATATAGTTATTCATAGAGTTAGTTAGAGTTAGATGAGATAGAGTGAGATAGTAGTCCTCTGAGGGACGTTGTCCCAGGGACAGGCATGCCCCTGTCCCTGGGCTTCAAACTGTGTTCTGCTTGTCACAAGCCTATGATGGTCAGAGACTCCCATGGAAACTGAAGTGTCTGAGGGAGATGCATGTTAAAGAATTTGTAAGAACTTCAGGCCAAGAACACAAAAGGCCAGGGACATCCTTGTGAAAGCTCTCTTGATGGAGGCGGCTCTTAGACCAGCCTCAGAACCATTCCATTCTATCTCTGCACCGAGCACGTCTGTGTCAGTACGGAGTGCTCCACTGGCACCAGGCTTACCCCAGCACCATTCGCCTTCACCGGTGCCAAGAAAGCAGCATAGGAAACAGCAAGGGCACTCCCCGGTGCTGATCAAGGACAAGAAAGGGGTGGCAAGCAAAGAACTTGTGCTGGGCCACCTGCCATCTCTGGAGTGGCAAGGGGCAGCTTCTCCACCAAGGGTCCTGTTCCCTCCTAGGGAACTACCTCTGACTCCCCTCGGAGCAGACGAAAGGCCGAAAGGCAGTGCCGTGAATTTGTAATGGCTTTGGCCCACTACAAATTGGAGGAATCTCCTATGTCTGTGGAAAATAGAAATATGGAAATAGGTGTCCTTTAAGTCAAGGGCAGCAGACCAATATTCTGGATCCTGCTTTGAGCAGGGGGTAGGACTAGATGACCTCCTGAGGTCCCTTCCAACCCTGATATTCTATGATTCTAAGGGATGATGGGGGCCAAGGAGACCACGTGGAACTTCAACTTCTTCAGATATTTGTTGAGGCGACGCAACTCTAGGATGAGGCCGCCTTTGGCCTGCGGGAGTAGGAAATCTCACGAATAAAACCCCTTTTCCCTCATATCTTGGGGAACTTCCTCTATAGCCCCTACCCATAGGAGAGTTTCCACCTGGATGAGTTGTTGCTCATGAGAAGGGTCCCAGAGGAGGGAGGGGGAAGGAGGGTGAGAGGGAGGGAGGATGGAGGAAAACTGCAGGGTGTAACCAGCTGAAATGGTGTTGAGCACCCAATAGTCTGAGGTATCCTGATGCAGTGTGGAAAAGAGACAAATGGTTCAGGAACAAACAGGGGTATGGATCCTGAGGCCAGACTGGAACATTGTCCTTGGGTGAACCCTCAAAATGCCTGCTAAGGGCCACCTGGGTGTTGCGCGAGGCTCAACTGGGCAGCCAAGGAGAATGAGGCGGGACGGCGACATTTAAAGCCTCTGTCCTTTCTCTTGTAGGAGCTCTGATGCGGAGAATCTAGGCAATGGAAGTGGCTGGGAATGTTTTCTGGAGGCCTGAGGCATGTACAGGCGCAAGGAGTGAAGTATGGCATGGGAATCTTTCAGGCCAATAGTCTGTTGTAGAGCATTGCCCTTGAATGGAAGGTCCTGGATAGACTGCTGCACTTCTTGGGACAGCCCGGAGGATTGCAGCCACGAGCTAGGTCTCATGGACACAGCAGAGGCCATCTATCTGGCTGCCAAATCAGCCACATCCAACACCATCTATAGAGAGGCTCTGGTCATTGTTTTGCCCTCCTCCAGGATGGACACAAACTTCTGTCTGAGTTTTTGTGGCAGGGAGTCCTTAAATTTACCCATAGAGTCCGATATGTTATAGTTATATCTCCCCAGCAACACCTGCTGATTCGCCTCAACAAATATCTCAAGTTGAAGTTCCACGTGGTCTCCTTGGCCCCCATCATCCCTTCACTGGATCCAGGATATTGGTCTGCTGCCCTTGACTTAAAGGACACCTATTTCCATATTTCTATTTTCCACAGACATAGGAGATTCCTCCAATTTGTAGTGGGCCAAAGCCATTACAAATTCACGGCACTGCCCTTTGGCCTTTCATCTGCTCCGAGGGTCTTCACAAAGCATATGGCACTAGAGGCCACTTACCTGAGATGTTGAGGGGTGCAGATCTACCCATACCTTGATGACTAGCTTGTCAGAGGCAGAGCACAAGTCTAGGTTCTAAGCAGCCTCAATCTGATGCAGGCCACCTGTGGGGATCCTAGGCCTGCTTATAAACTAGCAGAAATCAATTCTGAACCCTGTTCAGTGGATAGAGTTCATAGGAGCAGTACTCGATTCGACCCATGCCAGGGCCTTGCTGCCAGAGTCCTGGTTCTGAGCCACATCGGACCTCATCACGCATATCAGAGCCCATCTCCTCCCGACCAACCGTGTATGCCTCAAGCTGCTGGGCCATATGGCAGCATGTACTCACGTGGGCTGTCATGCACATCTACGCCTCGGACCCCTGCAGACGTGGCTGGTGTGAGTTTACGCTCCCGGCAGGAACAATTTGGACCCGGTGGTCACAGTCCCATCACACATCCTGTCATTCCAGCACCAATAGAGGGTCTGTCCACCAAGCCAGGTAGGAATTCCCTTCGTGGTCCCATCTCCATTGGTGACGTTGGTCTCTGGTGCTTCGGATCTGGGATGGGTAGCCCACCTCGACGACCTCAGTACCCAAGGTCTCTGGTCGCAGAAAGATCATTCCCTCCATATAAATGTCAGGGAACTCAAGGCCATATGCTTGGCTTGCTAGGAGTTTCTTTCCTGCCTGATGGGCAGAGTGGTTCAAATCCTGATGGACAATACTGCCGCGATGTTCTACATCAATAAGCAAGACAGAGCTTGTTCGTCAGCCCTGTGCCAAGAGACTCCCCGGTTATGGGACTTCTGTGTACAGTATGCCATTCATCTTATGGCTTCGCACCTCCCAGGGGCCAGGAATGCACTGGCAGATCTCCTCAGTAGGTTCTCCTTTTCTCACCACGAGTGGTCACTCCACCCAGAGGTGGTCAGCATGATCTTGCAGAGGTGGGGGACTCCCCAAGAGGACCTGTTTGTGTCCAAGCAGAACAGAAAGTGTCAGCAGTTCTGCTCGATCCACGGGGTCTCCAGAGGTTCCCTATCTGATGCCTTCTTACTTCCGTGGACAGAGACACTACTATACATCTTCCCGCTGGTACCACTGGTTCACAAGGTCCTCTTGAAGATCAAGCGGGACAGGGCGAAGGTAATCCTGATAGCTCAGGTGTGGCCACGTGAACACTGGTTTGGCACGCTGTTAGAGCTTTCGATAGTGATCCCGTTAGAGCTTCTCTGGCCAGACTTATTCTCACAGAACCAGGACCGTCTGCTGCACCTGAACCAAGTGTCCCTGATGGCATGGCTGCTGCATGGTTGAATGCGGAGGAACAAGCATGCTCGGTGCAAGTTCAGCAAGTCCTGATGGGTAGCAGAAAGCCCTCCACCAGGGCGACCTACCTAGCCAAATGGAAGCACTTTATATTCTGGGCCTCAAACTAGAACCTTTCTCCTTCCCGGGCCTTACTACAATCCATCTTGGACTACCTGCTACATCTCAAGCACGAAGGCCTGGCCCTCTTGTCAATTAAGGTTCACCTGGCGGCCATCTCGGCCTTCCACCCTCCAGTCCAGGGTAAATCAGTCTTCTATCATGACATGACAGTCAGGTTCCTAAAAGGTCTGGAGAGGCTTTACCCTCCAGTTCATGACCCTATCCCACCTTGGGACCTGAAAAGCTCACGGGGCCCCCCTTCGAGCCGTTAGCTTCTTGTCCTCTTCTGCGCCTCTCATGGAAGGTCTCCTTCCTCATGGCAATCACTTCAGCCCGAAGGTCTCTGAGCCCTGGTCTACACTACAAGTTTAGGTCGACTTTAGCAGGGTTAAATCAAATTAAGCCTGGACACGTCCACATGATGAAGCCCTTTCTTTCGACTTAAAGGGCCCTTTAAACCGGTTTCTTTACTCCACCTCCGACAAGGGGATTAGGGCTAAAATCGGCCTTTGCGGGTCGGATTTGGGGTAGTGTGGACGGAATTCGACGTTATTGGCCTCTGGAAGCTATCCCACAGTGCTTCATTGTGACCGCTCTGGACAGCACTCTCAACTCAGATGCACTGACCAGGTAGACAGGAAAAGCCCTGCGAACTTTTGAATTTCATTTCCTGTTTGCCCAGCGTGGAGAACACAGGTGACCACACAGAGCTCATCAGCACAGGTTACCATGATGGAGTCCCAGGATCGCAAAAGAGCTCCAGCATGGACAGAACGGGAGGTACGGGATCTGCTCACCATATGGGGAGACGAATCAGTGCTAGCTGAACTCCGTAGCAATAAACGAAATGGCAAAATATTAGAAAAGGTCTCAAAGGCCATGAAGGACAGAGGCCATAACAGGGA